>NC_056726.1:933473971-933486471 GCF_019279795.1 Protopterus annectens
AATACTCATCATCCCCTTCACAGCACACCACCCCCCCCTTTCCTGAACGTCCACCAAAACCACCCATACTCTGGCTGCTAGACAGGGGCAGCCATATCTGCACATAGTGACCCCTACCCATATCTAGTAAGCAGTCTCAGGATTGCAAACTATGTATCCCTTGCATGTATAACCCTACCTTATAGCCATAAAGCAAAGAAGGTCATCGGTCCCAACAATTTTTGGATATCCCTCATGGGATAAGTATCTGTTCTAAACATTAGACTTGGTGTCATGACACGATGTCCAGTCCTATATACATCTGGACACAAGTTGTATGAGCAGTAGTTGTCCACAAGACTGCTCAGCTTCCTGCCGGTCCTGCAGAACCTACGACCTGGGATTAAATACCTGACCATGATGTACGTCTCCCTACGTGCATGACCGGGAATATATACCTTACACATTCGCGTAGTGGCAGTCAGATATAGGGTGCTTACAGAGCTTTAAAGCAGACGCAAG
The DNA here is from genome assembly GCF_019279795.1 of Protopterus annectens. Classification (NCBI taxonomy): domain Eukaryota; kingdom Metazoa; phylum Chordata; order Ceratodontiformes; family Protopteridae; genus Protopterus; species Protopterus annectens. The sequence goes on from NC_056726.1 coordinate 933,474,473, forward strand.
TAAGGTTACCACCTACCCCACCTTCCGAGGGACAGTCCCTTTTTGGGCAGTTGTGTCCAGACCAAATATAATACAATGGCAAATGTCCTGTGATTGTAGGAAATACTTATGTCCCATATTTCATGAAACAGTTGCATAAAACAGTTATTTCTGTATGTAAAATACTTAAAGTTACAAGAAGCAGATTAAACAACTAAACTGCTACAAGAATAAGCTTTCATTTAGGCAAATAAGCAAAGTTCTAACCTTTGTACTGACCGTGGGTATGTGTCGGCCTGAAAAATCCGAAGTGTGTCCCAAAAATGCCCCACTTTGGCCATAGGAAAAGGTGGCAACCCTAGACGTAAGCAGGTATGCAAGAGCGTATGTGCGACGGTAAGTGGCAGTGATTCAACGGTATGGGAAATGTAAATGAGCATGTAGGTGTATTTGCATGTGTATGTACAGACCGATATATATATATATATATATATATATATATATATATATATATATATATATATATATATATATATATATATATATATATATATATAAATATATATATATGGTCACAATATAGTAGTCATAATGAATGTGAAAGGAAACAGCAGCAGAAATCCCCATAATAGTTAGTGCTGTTATATATCAGGATGGCCATAGGTGAGCACACCTCTGCATCCCCAACCACAGGTAGGATGCTAAAAGTGGAACGAACGATCTCCCCGTGCTAAGTCTGACTTTGAACTAGGTACAGGGAAGTCCCGGTCCCCAGTCAGACAAGCCTAAACTCAGATGACCATATGAACACCAATCGTACACACATATGTGCCAGCACTATAGGCTTTGGAGGTCTAAATATCCTCGGAGTGAGTCAACATGTAGCACGGGTCCAGAGTAGTAGGGAATAGGGACTGGCGCATGTGTAGCAGTGTGGTTTTTTCCAACAGGAAAATGGATGCCTGCTGTGTAAGTGAAGTGATGAGGCATGTGTTCAGGTAACTATGAACCGTGGGTATACATATAAATGAAGCAGAACACCAATAGTGTAGTGGATAGAGCATCTGCTTAACGAAAAGGCATTCACGGTTCAAGGTCGACAATAGCACATATAATTTTCCTTGTGGAATGAATGTTGCTCTGCTGTAAAGCCGACATTTAAACATGTAAAGTTGAACGTGTGTATCGCATGGCACTATTAACCAGATCCTTTCAATCAAGGTGGTATTGTCATAATGAATAAGACACAAATAAGCGGCATGCACAGTAAGCATAGGCGAGTGCGCCTGCGCGGGTGAAAGCAGCTCCCAGCATAGAAAATGTATGTTTGTATGTACAGATGTAATATATATCCACACACACACACACACACACACACACACACACACACACACACATATATATATATATATATATATATATATATATATATATATATATATACACACACACACACACACACACACACACACACACACACACACACACACACACATATGTCTGTGTATAGATATATATCTACTTACATGAAAAAAATATATATATATATATATATATATATATATATATATATATATATATATATATACACATATAAAATAAGAATGGACGTTGTAACAATAAAGCATACACAAGGGATGTGAAGGGAATCAAGAGCAATGTTGGTATTATATAGTGCTTTCAGCGTATGTCATAAAAAGCTGCCCAGGAGTGAGCAGAGCACCACTACTCACACCACAGGCAGGGCTTTACCAGTGGGAGTAACATTGTTGAAATGCTACATCTACTTTACACACAGACTGAATGTAGTCCCATGCTGGGACCTCCACAAATTGGGAAGCGCAAATGGCCGGAGTCCATAATCCCAGAAAATGCATGTATGTGCAAATATACATGGCGGGAGACCCTGTGAATACACGAGATGAGACAAAATTTGTGTAGGGCCCCAAAAGCTCTGGAGAAGGCAATTTGTATAGGTCTGTCATGGCTGGGATAACAAATGGATAATGGATGTTATGTGTGTAAATTTAACACAGGTGGGGTGGAGGAACTATGGGTATGCAATCATGGATCCAGGCATGCCAGGGTTGGATGGGCCGGTTCTAATGGACCGGCCCGTGGAGGTCAGCTAGGTTGTAATAGGTATATATGCATACCCACATGCAGACAACAATATATGTTGAAATACAAATTCTGTAACACATGCATTCAATTTGTTGACATAAATAATAGGAATGTGCCCATACAAACATCGACAGTAGATGGAATAATAGGCTGCGCAGAAGAGGGACGGGTCGAATCACACTATCACATTCCAGTTACCATCGGTAATCCATACATGAACATATAGCAACATCTGTCCGCTGTATAACATGCTACATACCAATTACAAGATGACTGGAGTGAAGTCTTGGTGTTATAATGAAAAAAGCACTAGTATGCTGGTGAAGCATATAAACACCATTACGCATGTGTAAGTGCATATGAGCGGGGAATGTATTGACACACTGATGTACATATATATAAATATATATATATATATATATATATATATATATATATATAGACATATATATATATATATATATATATATATATATATATATATATATATATATATATATATATATATATATATATATATATATATATATATATATATATATATATATATATAAAGCAGCAAGATATGAATATACATGTATGAATACATATGTAGATATATCTGTATATATTAATGTAAATAGATATATATAAGTTACAGAATGTAAGAGGAACACACAAATATGAATGATTCACCAGACAGGCCACTGATTCCGTACAGTCGAACACCATGCCATCGCCTAATGGGCAGCCATTCCCGATACTGTAGTCAGGAGTGACCTTAGGTCAACTGGTGCCCTAGGCAGAGGGCACAACGGCACCCCCCCACCATACCAGCAAGTGTCCCCATCCTGGTCTACCTACTCCAAATAAATACTGGTGAAGTGCCTTCATGAAAGCGGCGCCCTAGGTGGCCGCTTAGTTGGCCTATGCCTAAGGCCGTCTATGACTGTAGTCATATAGTCCGATGTGATAGGCATCACAAGGTGGGAGCAGATTGTAAGAGGAACACACAAATATGAATGATTCATCGGACAGGCCGCTGATTGCGTACAGTCGAACGCCATGCCATTGTCTAATAGGCAGCCATTCCTAATACTGTATTCATGTATTCTGATGTAATAGGCATCACAGGGTGGGAGCACATTGTATGAGGTACAAACAAATATGATTGTGTCACTGGACAGGCCACTGATTCCGTACAGTCGAACGCAATGCCGTCGCCTAATGGGCAGCCAATCCCGATACTGTAGTCATGTAGTCCGTTGTAATAGGCATCACAAGGTAATATTGTGGTCCTCGCTCACACCCAAGGCTGTGAGTGACAGATGCAAGCACCAATGTTGGTGTATTAGCAAGTGCGGGAGCAAGCGGGTGTAAGCATGTTTGGCTACCAGTATGTGAGTATTGCACTGGTTAAGCAATGTAGAGGCTAACCGAGCATATAAGGCTGTAACCAGAGGTCAGCCGTGCCTAACACTGCACAACCCACACACATCCGCTCCCAACTGCTTTAATGTGCCTTACTCCCTCCGTATCCAATGGACTTGTTCTGCCCTGCAACAAACTAAACATCCTTCGCAAGGGTCAGAACCAGGAACTTGCGCACACAGCTAATGTGTATTACCAATATGCCATGGCAGATATACAGACAACGGACAGTACCACAAACATATCATACAGCGCAGTCATTCAACAGTATAGGAATGTATCCCATCATGTAGATGTACATGTGAGTGTTTATGTCCAGCATATAGGTACATACATATATAGAGATGTATCAGGAACATACCATGTGGCAACAAAGCATTACAAACAAATGAAACAGGAAACACCAGCGACACCTGTATTATGTAGTGGTGCTGCTCTATGTGATCACAAGACTCCCTCAGACAGACATGTGCCAGTCATGCACGTAATTAGTTGTACATTGGCCGTATACATCACTCTGTGCATGTAATGTACATTAACACAGCAGTACCTGTCCAATCATTATGTGTGAACAGTACTCTTGCAAGGTGCTGTGTGCAACATCATCATTATGATAAAGGTAAATGGGGTAACCATAGAGGGACCGGTAGTGCTTTGTGTACAATGGGGGTGTCCTCCTCATGTGTACCTGGACCATGTAGGAGTGATGTGCATACCAGGAAAGTGCGCCTGAGGGACAGGGTTGAGGATAACAGTAGTATGTTATGATGCATATTACAAGGGTTTCATGTGTCCTGTGGGCATGTGTGTGTAATGGACAGCTATGTATAGGGCAGATGCTGTCCTAGGAGCCAAATGGCCTTATGTGTCTGTAGGTGAGGGTCAGATGTTGGGGAAGGAGTGTGGGTATGGCCATGGAGGATAGGTAGGAGCACAGAAAAGACAACATACAGGGTTGGTATATGACACATGTGGGGGGGATACACCCTGGACGGGGATGGGTCTTTGGCATTCAAATGCCCATGGGAACAGTGGAGCGGAGGTCCCCAGCCATGGGCAACTGCCACTACACCTACACAGCTGCAAAGGAGGCAGTGCTGGGGGCTGTCCAGGAGGGGCAGCATCACCCTGTAAATGTGGCACTCCATCCTGGAACTGGCATATCTGGCTTCATAACCCCTTAGGGAGCCACCAACACAACACGTCTGGGACCGCATGACAGCAGATATGTACCTGTCTGGTCCCGCTCCCAAGGGGGACATGCTCCATCCTCAGTGGTGGTACCACCAGAAGGTGGTGCAGAGCCAAAATAGGTTGCTGTCTATGGCAGGGCCCCAGATGTGCTAGTGCCCAGTGCCATGGTCAGCTGAAGTGGGACAGGAGGTTCTGCCAGGAACTCCCAACCCATTCAGCCTATGGTGTTGTGTTTTAAACCCACATATGGCTTAATGATAGACAACAGCTAACAGGAGTACCTACAACAGTATGCATAGATATCACCAGCAACCCAACACAACAGATGGTATACATTTGCAGAGGGAGCACAACACATGCATATATACCGCATGCCAACTGTACAATGTGTAGTAGACATGTGACCGCAGCTATGAACAGTTGCCTATCATTGGCTTGTCACTGGGAATCCCACACAGTGTCAGTCATACCACTGTCTCATGTGACACATGTCCAGTCAGGGATGCGATGGCAGTAACACATCCCTATCATCATGTACTATCTGCAATCCTCACACCATTCTTCTGTTGTGCCCAGAAGTGTGTTCAGTGTGTAACACAGGAAACAAATGGTTGCACACACTGACCAGTTCACAGATGGCCCTACAGATGGGGGTCCCTCATGAACAGAGTACTGCCATGTCTGTATTATAACATGCAGAATAGCCATTACCACACACGTTAAACAGGCAGTAGTCTCAATGCAGCATAGCTACACTTACATGCTGTAGTTACTAATGACGGAGGTTCAGGGAACTCAACACCGGAAGAAAGACAGAACCAAAAACTGTTCCCAGAACAAACCACAATCCACGAAAATGTCACAATAAACTTCTTTTATTGAAATACAAAATGATGGTTGAGCGCTTTCATCTACCCAATGTAGATTTCATCAGAACACTGAATATATCAAACCTTGTCTCTTAAATACTTTAAAATACCTGCCTAAAACATCACCTGACCGATTAAACCACCATTCAATTTTAAAGACATAAGAACAAAAATTAGTAAAACCCATATAAACAGTCTTCAAAATATTATCAATGTTAGTAATGGATTAAAAAATGCCTAAAACAGCATAAAAATTTAGTCTTATGCTAAAAATTCTCTATCAGTGGAATATGGAACATACTCCAACTCTAATAATACATGCTAGATGAATATTTCATATAAAATGTGACAAATGCATGAAATGCATATAAGGAACAATACCAAATATAAGATACAATCCTACAATAAATACTAATTACATGACAAATACAATATATAGTTATGAGCTGCCTTAAATGTATTGTGCATTTCTAATGTATATGAATACCTCTATTGAATGGTAAAAAATATTTTATATAACATATTTGATTATGTGTATATATATATGTCTATATATCTCTCTCTAACAAACCTACAGTGTTGTTAATTTCTTATAAGGGGCTTAGTAGAAATATTTTCATTAATACCTGGTGGACTTGCTGCATTTAGCTTAATCTGCCATTTGATCTCTTTTTCCCCCAAAATTGCCTTGATATTACCCACCCGGGGTTGTTCCTAACTACTTCAAGAATGGCAAATTTGAAGGTGTCACAACCAGCACTACCAGCTAAATGTCTATATAGTGCATTGTTCATATCCTTCTTTTTTATACAATATAGATGATCATAAATTCCATTATGTAATTTCCTGTCCGTTTTTCCAACATAAAAACTTGGACAGGACATGCACTTTCCTATATAGACAACATGTTGGGTCTGGCAATTTCCCTTACAAAAATAAATCCTACTTCTAATAATATTCTCTAAACTAATACTCTCCACTTGTAAAATGGAAGGGCACTGGTTGCAATGTCCACATTGCTTAGTCCCTGTCCTATGAGTATTCCCGAGATTATCACTGTGATTAGACCTAATGTCAATCATTTTTTGAAATTCATCCCTGTTTTATAAACATATGTTGGTTTCTCACCCAGTCTATCACAAATTCCTTCATCACTAGTAAGACTGTTCCAATTACTATCTATGATCTTTCTCACTTCCCCTACATGATGTCCAAACTGTAATATATATGACCTATGATATCCTGATGTACTACATTCATTTCCACTGGTTGACAATAAACACTTGCCCAAGACAGGAATATACTTATTACCCCATTCTCGTATAACATATTCAGTGATGTCCTTAATCATAGCCTCAGGATAACCTCTCTGTCACAATGCCAGTAAAGGCCATCTCAAGGATCATGTCTTCCTTTCTGGAGGTCATCCTAGCAGCCCGTATGCATTGCCCCTTTAAAATACTTATTTTCTGCGTGTAGGGATGATTGCTTGAAAACTCTAAATAGGCATTGCAAAAAGTGTCTTTCCTATGAATCTTAGACTGAAAAGTGTGTCCATCACTGAATATGTAAGTGTCAAGATAGTTTACTCCTGTCCTACTGATGTTATGAGTGAATTGCAAGTAGGAAGTGCTACCATTAATGTAATCGATGAAATTCATCAATTTCACCTAATCCCCCTTCCAAAGGTTGAATAGGTCGTCCAGGTACCTGACATAACAACATATGTACTCCTTCCAGGGTGATTCCAAAACAAATTCCTCCTCCCAATCCAATAGGATGAGATTGGCATATATGGGGGCACAAGCAGCCCCCATAGCTACACCCGCTATTTGTTTGTAATGCTCCCCTTCAAAGAATATGAAGTTATTATCTAGCACAATATTGATGAATTCTGTTAGTATATCGATCTTGTCCCACTGTAATTGACTGTATTTATTCAAACTGTTTATAAATCTAGTCACCCCATCCGCTTTAGGTATGCAAGAAAACAAGTCCTTTACATCTATGGTAACAAATAATAAATTGGGATCCCATATGTCTAGTTTAAACTTCCCTAAAAATTCCCAGGAGTCCTTGATAATGTGTCGTATCTACTTGTAAATGTGCTTTAACCATTGGTCAATGACCTTACCAAATGGAAAGGCCTTGCTATGACTTCCTGAGATGATGGGCCTGAAAGGAGGATCCCTAATGTTTTTGTGTATTTTGGGAATTCCTACTATAGTTGCCATTATGGGGTACTCTACTTTTAAGAAATTGTACAGTTCAAGCGTGATTCGATCATCCAATAAAAATTCCTCTAGATACAGGTCAATTCTTCTATGGGCAATATTTGTTTGATTAATAGAAGTTACCTCATATTGTTCAGAATTGTTCAAAATGTCAAATATTTTAGCAATATAATTATCCATATCATACAATACCACTCCACCCCCCTTGTCTGCAGTCATAATCCTAATGTTTTGAGAATATATGGAATCTAATAGTTTCTCGACTCCTACATTCCACTGAGAGGAATCACCTGATTTTTGTAAATTACCATGTAGTTCATATATTTTCTTACTGACCACCTTTTCAAAGGTTAATAGGGTATTGTGCATGGGTGGAGTGAAGTTACTTTTCTTCTTTAAACAGTCCATTTTTAAGTGCTTATCAGATGAATTTTGAAAGAATATACCCAAATGCATCTTTCTCAGGAATAATTTGAACTCGACTAAAGTGTCAACCAGATCAAACTTCTTTCTAGAAATATATTTCATGCCTTTCGAAAATAAATTAAAATGTTCAATGTTTATGGGGTTTTGTGTGTAATTATAAATTTTGAAGTCTCCTACACTATATACCACCCCAGTAAGTTTACCTTCCTATACTAGTAACCCCTGTGGAGATTCCTTGTTCTTCGTTCCCCTTGTCTCCATCGGTTTTCTTGCGATTTGTAGTTGCCCTTCCACTTTTTTTCTTGCACTAAAAAATCTTCCCCATAAAACTCCTCTCTATCAAGATCGTTGGACATATAATCCACATAATTACCCCTATGACGTCTATTAGGGTTAACATTAATTCTTTTGTTCCAATTGTAGGCAGTTTTATTTTCATATTGTCTTGTATCCCTTAGAAATTTTTTACATTTTCTATCAAACATTTTTTTGCAACTACTTTCTACATAGAGAAATTGCTTAGCATATAATTTCTCCCACTGTGGGTACAATAAATAATTAGATATAGCAACATTAAGTTCTTCTGCATCTTTTAATAATGTACTCAACTTGTTGTCATTGCAAGATATAATGAACACCATAAATTGCCTACCAAAACCGTCAAACATTTTATTACAAGTCAGTATATTGGTCTCATTTAGTTCAATTCCAATGGGCTGTTTAAAAAAACGTAGACCCATAGGGACAATGCCACAGTCCACACATTTACATAAATATAAATTATCCATCTGCAAAGCTTTTATCCAGTTAAGCTTCTTTCCAAAGCTAAAAATCATGTCCTTTAAAGTAATGTCTTGTTCTTGTGCAGTACTATGTATCTTATGATTATCCATGGAATGGAAATCATAAGGTAGTTTTAAAAAATTATCTAAATTGAAAGTGAATTTATTGTTCATACCCATAGGTTCCGACATCTGCGGCCTGTTAGATGTAGCAGTTTCTTTCATATTTACCAAGTTAGAACCCACTTGTGAGGAATAGGTATGTGTGGGTTGCATACGTTTGGGTTTGGCCCCTGACAGAACATACACGTCCTCCAAAACCTCACCAGATGCAGTTGAAAGATTAAACTGACGCATATGATTGCCAACGGTTCTGTCGCCATAGAAAGTACCATTGGACTGTGAATTGTTCCTTTTCAGGGCTCCTTGTCCATTTGGAATCTCCTCGGAACTACCACTTCCTATGTCAGAATGTGGTGATGTCATCCCCTCCGTTTCAATTTTCTCCGAAGCTGTATTACGTGAGGTGATAGGAGGTGTCATCATTTCCAATAACCTGGTGATTTCACCCTTTAAAATCACCAATTCTGAGTGTATTTTGTCCACTTCGTCTCTCCTGACAGGAGAGAAGTTGCAGGATATGTCCCCAATGGAATCCATGGCAAACGACAATTACCAACGACGAAGGTTCAGGGAACTCAACACTGGAAGAAAGACAGAACCAAAAACTGTTCCCAGAACAATCCACGATCCACGAAAATGTCACAATAAACTTCTTTTATTGAAATACAAAACAATGGTTGAGTGCTTTCATCTACCTAACGTAGATTTCATCAGAACACTGAATATATCAAACCTTGTCTCTTAAATACTTTAAAATACCCACCTAAAACATCACCTGACCAATTAAACCACCATTCAGTTTTAAAGACAAGAACAAAAATTAGTAAAACCCATATAAACAGTCTTCAAAATATTATCAATGTTAGTAATGGATTAAAAAATGCCTAAAACAGCATCAAAATTCAGTCTTATGCTAAAAATTCTGTATCAGTGGAATATGGAACATACCCCAACTCTAATAATACATGCTAGATGAATATTTCATATAAAATGTGACAAATGCATGAAATGCATATAAGGAACAATACCAAATATAAGATACAATCCTACAATAAATACTAATTACATGACAAAAAATTATTTTATATAACATATTTGATTATGTGTATATATATATATATATATATATATATATATATATATATATATATATATATATGTCTATATATCTCTCTCTAACAAACCTACACCGTTGTTAATTTCTTATAAGGGGCTTAGTAGGAATATTTGCATTAATACCTGGTGGACTTGCCGCATTTAGCTTAATCTGACATTTGATCTCTTTTTCCCCCAAAATTGCCTTGATATTACCCCCCCCGGGGTTGTTCCTAACTACTTCAAGAATGGCAAATTTAAAGGTGTCACAACCAGCACTACCAGCTAAATGTCTATATAGTGCATTGTTCATATCCTTCTTTTTTATACAATATAGATGATCATAAATTTTATTATGTAATTTCCTGTCCGTTTTTCCAACATAAAAACTTGGACAGGACATGCACTTTCCTATATAGACAACATGTTGGGTCTGGCAATTTCCCTTACAAAAATAAATCTTACTTCTAATAATATTCTCTAAACTAATACTCTCCACTTGTAAAATGGAAGGGCACTGGTTGCAATGTCCACATTGCTTAGTCCCTGTCCTATGAGTATTCCCGAGATTATCACTGTGATTAGACCGAATGTCAATCATTTTTTTGAAATTCATCCCTGTTTTATAAACATATGTTGGTTTCTCACCCAGTCTATCACAAATTCCTTCATCATTAGTAAGAATGTTCCAATTACTATCTATGATCTTTCTCACTTCCCCTACATGATGTCCAAATTGTAATATATATGACCTATGATATCCTGATGTACTACATTCATTTCCACTGGTTGACAATAAACACTTGCCCAAGATAGGAATATACTTATTACCCCATTCTCGTATAACATATTCAGTGATGTCCTTAATCATAGCCTCAGGATAACCTCTCTGTCTAAATAATCTGCCAATATAGGCCATCTCAAGGATCATGTCTTCTTTTCTGGAGGTCATCCTAGCAGCCCTTATGCATTGCCCCTTTAAAATACTTATTTTCTGCGTGTAGGGATGATTGCTTGAAAACTCTAAATAGGCATTGCAAAAAGTGTCTTTCCTATGAATCTTAGACTGAAAAGTGTGTCCATCACTGAATATGTAAGTGACAAGATAGTTTATTCCTGTCCTACTTATGTTATGAGTGAATTGCAAGTAGGAAGTACTACCATTAATGTAATCGATGAAATTCATCAATTTCACCTCATCACCCTTCCAAAGGATGAATAGGTCGTCCAGGTACCTGACATAACAACATATGTACTCCTTCCAGGGTGATTCCAAAACAAATTCCTCCTCCCAATCCAATAGGATGAGATTGACATATATGGGGGCACAAGCAGCCCCCATAGCTACACCCGCTATTTGTTTGTAATGCTCCCCTTCAAAGAATATGAAGTTATTATCTAGCACAATATTTGATGAATTCTGTTAGTATATCGATCTTGTCCCACTGTAATTGACTGTATTTATTCAAACTGTTTATAAATCTAGTCACCCCATCTGCTTTAGGTATGCAAGAAAACAAGTCATTTACATCTATGGTAACAAATAATAAATTGGGATCCCATATGTCTTGTTTAAACTTCCCTAAAAATTCCCAGGAGTCCTTGATAATGTGTGGTATCAACTTGTAAATGTGCTTTAACCATTGGTCAATGACCTTACCAAATGAAAAGGCCTTGCTACGACTTCCTGAGATGATGGGTCTGAAAGGGGGGGGGGGTAATATCAAGGCAATTTTGGGGGAAAAAGAGATCAAATGGCAAAT
>NC_056726.1:933491471-933563971 GCF_019279795.1 Protopterus annectens
ATATGGGACACTAACTGCAAACACTGACATCCTCCGGCACGTGCAATTAGACTTGAAGGAGGACAGCAGAACATCATGAGCAACATGCAGTTACTGTTGCTACACAAGACACATACTGTTAACAGTATTGTACATTTGTACTACATGGTATATCTGCTGCCTGTCAACAGTCCTCAACAATTTTAAGCAACACTTATCTTCCTAGTCTGTCCACCCTGTGCATCAGACCATATGAGCATGTCCCTGCACCGATGTTGTGGATGTCAGGGATGCGGCACAGGCATCATCATATGCACAGGGTGTTAATGTTTGCCAGAGGACTAGTCTGCACCATTGGATGACATCATGTGTGTGGGTTTGGGCCTTTGATCTAATTGGGTGTGTGTGGATGTTATGCATGTGTGTGTTATGGTGCCCTACATATGTTTCCAGTGTGTGCGTGCATGTATGCACACAGGTCTGCCATGTGTCTGGCCTACACAGGGGTATTATTGGCAGCTGTAGACTGTACAGGCAAGGTTTTACAGTTCACAGTGTCCAGCCACAGACATGTAACCTGTGCCTGCCAGGGGTTACACGGGCACTACCAGGCAGAGGTGCAGATTGGGTATTGTCTGGTGTCCCTTGTCCACTGGAACTGCGTCCCTGTTAGGACCATCCTGGACCACGTGCTCGTGGCCTGCTGTGTCGTGGTGTGGACAGCACAGCACCAGATGCACTGCTGCTGCTACCGCCACTATGTGAGCGGACATGTGAGGTAGCTCGTACATGTAGACCTGACACAGGTGATGTAGCAGGCCTACGTCCACATGCCCGACGCCGCATTCCTATCAGATGTTCTAACACAGACAGCTCACACCCATGGATTGTCATGCCACAGTCAAGGACTTCAACCATGTCACCCAACCATCTATCCAAAGCTTCAGCAATCTGCTGTTGAGCATTTACCATTGCCTGGATGTTGTTGTTTAAAGAACGGACAGCAGCCCTCTGTAGCCTCTGATCTTCTCTGTTGCACCATTCAGCATGTGCCTGTGCCTCCATTACAGCCTGAAACATGCGTCTGCTGACACAAGCTACCGCACTCTGTCTTGCAGGAGCATGTTGGCCAGAGATCCTCCTACGAGCAGTACTGGCCATGTGCCTGTGTGGAGCACCACCAGTCGTTTGGCTGATACCATGGTGTGCAGGCACACTTCCATAGCCCCCACACTTTCCTGTTCCAAGCTACTGTGCTTCCATTACAGCCTGAAACATGCATCTGGTGACACCAGCTGCTGCGCTCTGTCTTGCAGGAGCATGTTGGCCAGATGTTCTCTTATGAGAAGCACTGGCCACATGCCTGTGTGGAGCACCACCAGTCATTTGGCTGACACCATGGTGTGCAGGCACACCTTCCATAGCCCCCACACTTTCCTGTTCCAAGCTACCATGCACCAACTGTCCTTCCTCTATGGCCACTGGTGATAGGGTATGTGAAGATATGGGATCTGTGTGCAGGGATGAGGGGGATATAGATGGAATGGCAACCAATGGCACAGTTTCAGCCCCTGACAACTCTGCCTGTAACTCAATCATATGTTCATCATCACTGCTAGAGTCTGTGGGGACACTAACATCAGATGTGCCACAGGAGGGCAATGCACCTACGTCACCTGTGAGGTCAGACAATAACTGTACATTACAGTCTATACAATAGACACACACACAGATACACACACATGTGATACGACAGATGGCATGCAGCATGCATGTAATATGGCAGACAGCATGCAGCACAGACAATAATAGTTATCATACATCCCTGGGTTGCACACAACAGCATGCATGTGTCATAGCAGACGGCATGCAAATTACACAATCATAGTAGTAGTTAGCATACATCCCTGTGTTACACCATGTAGACCAGCACAGATTAACAGTACACCTGCCTGATGTGTGGCATATGACCTTGACAATCACATGTAGTATGACATGTGATCTGCTGACATGTGCAATGACATGCATACATGTTTAAAAAAACAAAAATGTAAATCCACAGAGAGCGAAAAGCAGCACCGTTCCAAAAGTTTATTTGATAAAGCACGCACAAACACCAAAACATATACGCTATTCACAACCGCGTTTTCGTCTGTGTAACATCCAGACTTCTTCAGATGACCTGTGAAAATAATGACATTCTTATATACTTCAACCAATTAACTCGTTAATTAAAATTAATATAGAACAATTTATTTAAAGGACTAAAACAAGCTGACTAGTACACGCATATACAACTGTAACAAAAACTACTTAACTCATTCATTAGATGGGACATAATAAAATATTACAAGAAAGAGAATTTTATAATTCTATTTCTGATAAGTAGATAAAATCCCAATTATGCTAAAAACAGAGAATAAATTATTACTAAAAAAGTGTTTAAAAATACATATATAACTAAAAAAATCAAACACTTTTATATGTATTTCTTAAAAAATTCATAAAAATCCAATTTATATTAAAAAGATACAAGTTCTACTACCTTATTATAATGGGTGAAATAAATAAATAAATATACATATCAGTATATCCCAAAGCTGCCCTCTACTGGTTGTTAAAATAATTACAACTACGTTCATAGGTTCACAATTTAGCTGCCCTCAGTTTCAGTATAGGTGTTATACTAATATATTCGTTCAGCCCTGGTGGGTTGTATGCCTCCAGGGTCATCTGCCACCAAAGTGCCCTGTATTCAATTTTCTCTTCCCAGGGACCCCCCCCCTAATATCTTTCTGAGTTTGTTCTATAACCATGAATCTATATCTAGCACCTATACATTCCTTAGTGTGTGTAAATAAAGCATTTGTATCTTTACATATCCTAATATCATTAAGGTGCTCATAGATCCTTCTTTTTAATTTTCTTTCTGTTTTCCCTATATAAAAAGATTTACAGGCAGTGCAGGTGGCCATGTACACTAAACCTTTGGATTCACAGTTATAAGAGCTATTACTAATAATCCATTTATCTCTACATTCTAAATAAAATTTATCAAGATTCATAATGTAGGGGCATTGTGAACAGTGGCCACATTTATATGTACCTGCCTTATTTGTACTATAGGTGGATCTTGTGTTCTTATTTTCCAAAATATTCCTAATACTTTGAGAATTTTTATAAATTATATTAGATGGAATTCCCTCCAATTTATCAATATCTGTAATATTAATAAACCTATCCCATTCCTTTAGAAATATTTTTCTTATATTATTATTAAGAGCATTATATTCCAAAGATAAAGCTGATTGAAAGTTCTCTTTATTCATTGCTTCTGTGTTCCTTTGCTCCGTCTTGGAATTTGTTAACCTTACTTTCGGGGTATATCTATCCCCTCTACCTCTCTCTACTTCTTGCCTTGTCTTCTGAACCAGATTAACTGGGTACCCCCTGTCCAAAAACATTTTTTCCAGTAGTTCGCATTCTTTAATAAAGTCTACATCAGCACTAGTCATGCGACTACCTCTCACACATTGTCCCTTTATAATATTTTTCTTACAGTGCATTGGATGTGCACTGTCATAATGTAAGAATGTATTGCAATAGGTAGGTTTTCTATATATTTTAGACTCTAAAACATCTCCCTTTTTATAAATTTCCAGATCCAAATATTGTAGAATGTTAGATATTCTATAGGTAAATTTCAGGAAATCAGTGGTTTCATTTAAATAAACCATAAATTCATTAAATTTCTCATGACCTCCTGTCCAAAATAGGACTATATCGTCCTATGGTGGATAACAAATGGTGTCCCAATGCAGTGCTGTCTGTCTGCCCTACAGATATACTGCACATTTAGCTGATGTGCATGGCCATTGCAGGGAATCATGAGGCATCTCTAGTGCTATACAGTGTGAGTTACAGACAGGGATCATAGCCATGACAGTGTTCAGATACAATACATATATACTGTGGAATGTGACCCACATCACTGAGGTGTATACACACTAAACCATGATGTGGAAGTTGTGACACAGGTCACTGATGGGTATACGGATGACACCTATGCACATCTGCAACCATATTGCTGCTACCTGGCAATGATGGCCAGACATGGCAAACACATCAGTACACCATGTCCCACATGACATCTGTGTACCACACACACACACACACACACACACACACACACACACACACACACACACACACACACACACGAGGAGCAAGTATGATATTGATGTCCAACACCAGCAAGGGGAATGTACTGTATCTGTGGGCTCATGTGGATACTGTACAGGTGACTGCTGTCATGTTGTGACACCCTCAAAATGTTCAACACATCTTATATGGTGGATTGATGTTATGCCTACACAAGATGTGCACAGGCCTGTAGGATGTCTAGTGTTCCACATCTACAATATGACCATTATACAAAGGCCATAGTTGGACCATGTGTAGCCATTGTACGACAGGGTGTACATACAAGAACATCACGTCTACTGTGTGTGTTGCTCCATGTCTCTGGCCATGTGTGTACATGTGTTGTCCAAATTATTGTGACGGGCATCTATTTCACATGTCTGTGTTGTCCCATATGACATATATGCTCCACTGACGACAGAGTTATGCAGATAAAGGGTGGTATGTGGGATATGTTTTTAGGCTAGGTAGTCAGTGTTGCAGCCAGGCCACTAGATGTCATGGACATGTTAAGATAGCACATCACATTGTGTGACATTCTTAGGCTATGATCCACACCAGTGAATCCTGTGTGCTGGCTATACTCCAGCCCACTGTGTAGTACTGTTTGTATTCACCACATGTGTAGTTCTGATCTGTAGTACATCCCTAAAGTGAACAGCACATCCACCATTTTATGCACAGCTGTCCACACATCTGGCAATGACAGTTTGTGAGGATTCATGTCAGTGAGATGATTGACATAGTTTGCAAGTGTTGCACATGGGTAGTCATTGTGATGTGTTGCAGATCCAACCTGTATATTGTGACAGGACCATACATTATGTGTACATGGTGTAAATGGCCACATGGCAGATAGATTTGTGCATTACGATTCCTGATAAATAGTAACACTCTCACCTGCAACGGGCTGCTGTCACAGCGGAATGCCAGAGGTACCTAAATAGGAGTAACACAGCAGTATGAGCTTAATCCATGCCTGCATAATGGCTACAGGGTGCAATGTGCATAACAGCTACACCAGTACATTAGACTATACTATGGTGTATGCACATGTGTGCATGCACAGAGTAGCATACTATAGTATGTGGCATGTGTGTATACATGCCTTGCATATGATGTTACATTACATATTGTACAGTGACACATGCAACTATATGGGATATAGTTGTTATAGGTGCAGTACTGACTTACCAGGCAACTCCAGGCTCAGTGGTTGAGAGACACCCACCTCCACAATATTGTCTAAGGCTTGTGGATGTGGTTCTGCAGGTGTCCAGAGGTTGTTCAGTAGCTCCTCGGTACATGTGAGTGGAGGCTGGGTTGGTGGTCCACCACCTGTTGCACCTTGTTCCCTGGCGATTGCATTTGCACACTGTTTCACCCATCTAATGAGGTCTGTACAGTGTCTGCGCACCAGCTGGTATGTGTGGTCATGGCCACCAACATCATTAACCCTCCTGCGAAGTTCCATCCACAGGGCATACCACTGCTGTGCATCCTGTGCCACATGGCTGAACAGAATATCATGATTGTCGAGTAGGTATGGGAAGAGGGCCTCATCCTCCAAGAGGGTAAAAAGGGGTTGCCTTGCACGTGGCATACCTGGAAGACATAATGATGGAGACAGGTCACAGTAACTCACAGAGACATACAGAGCTACATCTGAACATACATGTGTATCGCATTTATTAAGTTTAGATAGTTGTATTTGCAAACCTACATGACACTGACGTGTTTGTGTCACACACATGTGACACTCAATGTTGAGTGGATATTATCATCATATATGTGTGTGCATCACCTGATTACATTGCTCATACTCCATGTGGATGCTGTCTTGATGTGGGCATGTCTGTCTGCCTGTACTGGTGTTCCTACCTATCAGCACATGGCTGGATGTGTCCACATTAATGCAGTCAAACTTGATGCTGTGTAAATGTCACATATAAGGACTTACACTGCCTTAACAGACATGACCTGTGACCCTGCAGACTTGCTCACATAATGTTTTACATGTATGTGTTCTGCCATATACATCTACACGGCACTGTACAGCAATTCAACATCCTGCCATGTATCACCTGTGTTGCACATGTGATACACATGGGACACTGGCTAGCCAGATGGTATTTGCAGGGATGGATATCAACTATAGCATGTACAGTCAAAGTCAACTAGTGGGCTATATGCCATGGGCCATGTATGAATCTAGGATGAAAGGTTACCTGGCAGTAGCAGACAGGCAGGTCTGTGGGGCCAGGTGGAGCAGTGCCACATTACTGATCCACAGAGTTAATGATACATTTACCATGCATTACCATGTGGTCATCACACCATGTCTGAGAGGGGAGCGATGTGCAGCTTTGACAGACAGGAATGCATAGTATGGCAGGACTATGTAAAGTGTATGGGACGAGGATCTGTCCAGCATGTGGAAGGTGGATGTCCATGAAGTATGTGTTTGAGATCAGGATGAGTACGTGTAGCATGTCCAACATCACTGGGTTGGACATGGATTTATTCAGAGAATGCATCATGCAACATAGTGGAGATGGGGAATGGAAAGGCTGGTGTAGGCCATCTGTACATATCCAATACCCCTTAAACGAAATATGTGATCTGATATGGGTCACTTGAGTGTTGTGTATGGCTGGACAATGATCTCAAAATTCATGGATGGCATCCTATCATTATTAGGGTTGCCATATATGACTACCTGACAGGTGTGGTGACATAGCTATCACAGGAACGACAACTGCCCAGCTGCATCCCTTACACACAAGTGTCCATTATGTTGACCTTTGCCTAGGTGGTAGTTCATGGGTACAGGGTTATTAAAATAGGGGTGACAATGCAATATGTAGCTGTAAGATTGTGGCCATATGTCACACACACCTCACCCACAAGCCCCTTCTGCATGTTGTCCACAACACTCCTGAGTCAGCTATTGCTCCTAGGTCATACTCATTCACATACTTCAATAGGCAGATGACCTCTGTTTGTCTGTGAGGTATGGACTACAATGAGGGGGAATAAAATTCATTAACCCTGACATACTGTAGCTGCCACTGATGTGATGAGCATGTATTATTCAGACACCTGTTGTAGTGTTGGTTCTGCCAGCAGTCCTGTTGCAAAACACTCCTGTGACATAGGAATGTACAGCTAGTATACCAAGTGTAAGTGGTAGACAGTATGGGTGATGATGTAATATGACCTGGCAAGGTTATGATATGCAGTGTGACATCAACCATACTGTCATCTACATCTGTACTGCTGACATAATTAATTGATCAAGGTTCATGGCCTTCCAGACCAGACTCAGCAGGGTAGTAGTGCAGTACTTCCCATTATCAGTGGTGTCTCCCCCTTTGTGGGTTGTGATACCTGTTGGTGTGCACCATTCAGTGTGTACACAACCTGACATGGAGGTATGTTTTACATGATGTGTATGTGGAGAGCATCTTGTTTTGCCATATGTGTATGATATGACCTGTGATGTGGACAGGTCCCATGCAACCTGAGTGCAGCTTGCACCTGCATAATTGTGGGTACAGGGGCCCTGTGGTGTACATGGATATATGCTTGTGTACCTGTTGGGTGAGGGGGCCATGTGTTTATGTTATCCAAGACCCTATCTGGATTGCTTATTCATGCTCAGCACTTGTTCAGAACTTGTAAGCACAATGTAAGCTAATAATTACTATAGCACTCAATCTTCCTCATTATCTAGAGGTAAGGGCAAACAGGTTTTGTACATACTTTTCTCACTTGCTTAGAGTAAATGAGCTCTTGTACTCACTTTCCTCACTTATCTAGGTGAAAGTAGTTTTATATTCAGGCATGTCCAAGAGTCAACTGCCAGTGTTCTCACCTGTATCTGATGAATCTGGACATCTTGAGGCAAAGTACACATTGCCTCATGTACACAGACAAGCCTCCCCGCCTACCACCTAACACTACAACCTGTGAGAGATGCACTCATCTAGCCAAACTGGAGGTAAAGGACTCTCCAACCAAGCCTGACCCTGACAGTCATGTGGAGAAGGAAAACATTCGCACCACACCACACTCATCACATAGTCTCACTGAATCTACCCCACCATTAACTGGGAAAACTATTCAATGCTTTCTGGAATTCATAAACACCAATGCCCTGAATCAACATATACACGCACCTACCAGGGGCAACATTATCCTAGACCTAGGCATTATCAACATGAGTGACTGGTGCTTCACACGTGAAGTCAACACCTCGTTGGTCCGATCCGACCATGAGCTGAACACCGTTGATCTCCACATCCCACCCCCCATTAAGGGAACCACAGTATAATATGTCTACAAAGCCAACTACGTGCTTCTTAAGACAAATGTGGTGAACGTCATGACACCCATGCAGATGGACAATACTGTTACAACTGCTGAATCCTTCACAAATGCACTCTATAAGCACTTACATGAGTGCATGGCTTGTGCTATCCCAAACAGAACCAGGATGCTATACTCCTAATTAAGGAAACCAATCTGGTGGTCCCCTGCCATAAACAAACTGTACTACAGGAAGAAGGCACTGTTGCAAATGAGAGTACAATACCATGTTTGGAGGAGCTCTCTGGCCAGCCTCAGTAAGAAATTGAGATCCCTAATAAGATCCTCCAAAGCTAGCTACGAAAACTAAAACGCCACTAATTCCAACAACAACCACAAAGCATTCTATAGCTGTGTCACATATCTCGATGTCAACAAACAGATCTGCTCTGAGTTACAGCACAAAGGCATGAACATTACAGAAACAATTGATATTGGCAACATCCTGGCAGATAGGTTCAGTGCTACCTTTCCTCCCTCACTCTCAAAGCTGCACACTCTAAAGCCAATATCACAGCATCCATGGGACCGGACAACATCCCAGGCTGTGTTTTACATGAACTTCAGAACGTACCGTCTCCCCATCTACTCACCATGTTCAGTAATAGCCTCACACTGGGCATAGTGCCCCCTTAATGGCACACGGCAACAGTTATCCCACTCCATAAAGGTGGCACCTCAATGGACTACTGGACCTATTTCCCTATAGGCCTGACTAGCCTGGTCTGCAAGGCTATGGTGCACATCATGGATCTCAGTCACAGAGACACTGGGTACCTCCAAACCTTTGACCCCTCCCAGTTTGGCATTGTTAAGGACAGAGCATGCCTCCTAAACCTGGTGGACATCTTAGAGAGAGTTACCAAGGCATTAGATGAGGGTAAGGATGTCCACACAGCCTACCTAGATCTCTCACAGGCTTTCAACACCATTCCTCCTTCTGGTATTATCAACATACCCATCCGCCTGAACATTAACCCCTACGTCATGTGATGGTTTGCAAAGTGGCTCACAGACAGAACCCACACAGTGGGAGTTGCATACCCTAGGTCCAACTGTATACCAGTTACAAGTGGCGTCCCCCAGGGCTCAGTCTTAGGACCCCTCATGTTCGGTATATAATTCTTTGACATACAGACAAGCACAGGAGGGCTTTGGCTGAAAAGGTTTGCATATGACTGCAAACTAGGGGACATAATTGTTTCCCCAGCTGTTACAGACACCCTCTGGAAGGGTCACACTGAGACGGATACCTGGAGTTAATATCATGGCGTCAAGCTGAATGCCTAAAAGTACATAGTCATCCCCTTTGGATATAACTAATTACCCATGGACTACCACATAGGTGCTAGTCCCCTACATACAGAAAGGTAATAAGGGATCTGGGACCCCAGTAGATAGCAATCTCTCCTTCGATACCCATAATGACAAGGTGGTTAGAATATCCTTCTACATGGCCCCCCTAATCTCTAATGGGTTTGCTCCAGATCAAAGGAGGCCTTTGTGACTCTACTCATGACATATTAGCCCCATTAAAGGATACAACACTCCATTTGGGATATACCTTACAAGACAACTGCTACAGCTTGGAAGACCACACCAGTACCACACCAAGAACATTACTGAACTCAAACAGATGACCTATGCCGCCCAACCTAAGAAACTCCAACTGTACTCCGTTGCATACCGCATACTCACAGGTGATCTGTGCTTGACATACAAGGCCCATGTCCAACCCTGTATTGCTGGATATGCTCCACCTAAACAGAGGCCCCTGAGAGCCACATTCTCTAGGGATATACACCTAACCACAATGATGAATAGGACATGCTGGATGGATATATTCCTGACCCGGACACTCCCCATGCTTTGGAACATGATTCCAATGTTCATCAGGCAGGGACCCTCACTAGCACTCTTCAAGGGAAACCTTGATGTGTGGATGGGAGACAGACATGTACCCCGGCAATCACTGCAGTGGCTCTGCTGGATAGAGGCACAGGGAACTAATGGCTCTGCCATTCAGAAGCACAAGGAACCAACCTATGGGGGTGGCAAAAGCCAACACACTCTAGCTAGGCTTACAAATACCCCTTGGTAAGACAGCCTAGTACCTACCTTTGCACATATTACATGTGTTATGTGCATGGCTGGTTAACTAGCTCTTCCATTTTACTTTGCTATCATGCTGATAAACTGTCAGGTGACTAAAAGACATATGTGTCTTGTTATTGTGTATTGTAAATGCCAATAGACATAACTATTGTTTGCCTAGCATTACAGTAATGCTATGTAGCTTGTAATACATATCTGCCTACAATACTGTACATTACACAGTTATTGGCACAATATCCCACAATGCAAATTATAATTGCATAGTGGCCCAACCTTCCACATGTTATTCTCAGTAATACACCCATACATACAGCTACAGTTACAATATATCAACATATACTATCCCCTGTTATAGCACATACTTGTTGGACCAGCCCTTCCATTGACATCAGCTGGTGAGGAGTATTTCTGTTCAAAGCCCTTATATAGCATCCCTTGTGGTGTATGCAGTGTTTGCCTTGTGACCTACAGCAGTACAAACAAATACTACAAGCATTACTATGCTCAACAATACATCACTACAAGATAACTGTTTCCACTATATGGATTGCATGCACTTTAAATACTACAGAAAGGTACTACATATACAGACATAATGACTGTTCTACATACCTTATTAGTAAGCCTAGGTATCGTTAACTGTTGATTCAATCCTTTTCAGTTTGTGTTTCCATGTTCTTTGTAACGTTGCGCTGGTATATACGGATGGTTTGAATGTGTGATACTTTTCTAGTTGCATATCGGTAACATGTGGTAGGTATCCTGTCCACCAATTGCTGTTCCAAAGTAGTTAATTAGATGCACATCAGCTGTGCAGCTACTCCATTAGCCGATACCATGGCAACAGTGGTGTATAACTGAGTACTCCTTTTGGGCGTTGTCCGTTTGCCTTACTTTTGAGGAAGACGGCCTGGATGTGTTGTTTGTGATATATTTCAACAGCTATATGGAGACACACAGAGATATATTAGCTTCATGACTCCCGTGGACTGCGTGTAATGGCTAGATGATTTTGTTCTACATGTGAGTACAGCTGTTATATTTCAGAACATTGCTACTTATGCAGGGTTTGTTTGTACCTGATACTTCTGCAGATGTTTAAGTCTGGCAAGGATATTTGGCCAACTCAATGCTATATGGCTATGCATGAACTGTTATGTGGTTTACAGTGTGCTCACCAGACATCCTTGATTTGGTGTACAAGTGTAGCATACTGTGCTGTTATTCAGTAATTGCTAACACATCCTGGTGTACACACAACCCTCTGAAATGGGATTAGTGCAAACAAACTCTGTAACATCAGCAGCTGTTCCGTTGCATAACAGCAGCTATTTCACATAGGCCCATATTAGTGTGTCTCTGACAAGGTATGTTAAGGCTTCTACAGATGTCGTACAGTGAGTGAATGATTTGTGATGTTATTACAGTTTGTATTGTAATATGTTTGGGTGTGGGGGTAATGTTGGTGGGTGTGCATAGCAGATGCAGGTGTGTAGGAACTGCTTTTATACATAATCGATATGTGCGTGAGGGTTCCTTCCCTATTTGAACACCTATCCTTTTGTGGACTAATACAATGGTAATTGCAGGCTGATTCATTAAGGCACTGTTATGTGGTTCCTGTATAGCATGCAGGTGATGTTAGTCCTTGAATCCCTTCGGTAATACATTTGAATGTAATAAAGTGTTGCTACATGAAAGCTGTGTATTTCTGTCATAGGTATTTGCAGTCATCGTAGTTGTGTTGGTGACTGACCCTCTTTGGCTAGGATTGCCACCTTTTCATATGGCCATAGTGGGACATTTTTGGGACATACATCAGAATTTACAGGCCGACACAAACCCACGGTTAGTACAAGGGATAGAACTTTCCTTTCTTGCCTAATTATAAGCTTATTCTTGTAGCAGTTTAGTTGCTTATCCTGTTTCTTATAACATGTAGGTATTTTAGATACAGAAATAACTATTTTATGCAACTATTACAGTACATATGGGACATAATTATGTCCTACAATCCCAGGACATTTGCCATGTTTAATATATTTGATCAGGATACAACTGCCCAAAGAGGGAGTGTCCCTCGCAAAGTGGGATAGGTGGTAACACTATCACTGGCTCATGTCCATACCACATATTTGTAATAGTGTATAGGCATATACTCTACATATCCTTTGTTCATAAAGGTTGGTAGTGGCGGAATGTGTGATTGCTATGGTCCATATTATACACATATATGAACACTTCAACCGCTGTATATGGGATACCTATGGAATCTTGAAACCACAGAGTTCCAACGCACACAGTACTGGGACCAGACTCCCATACCCCACATTACTGACAGAGACAGTAACTTGCGAAATTAACACAAACATGGAACACACACACGCACACACTGACACACTGCTACCCAACACATCCAAACAAACCATTCTACACTATGTATGAGCAGGTGGCCAAGCCCCCCTACGCCCCCCATATAGGTGTCTGCACCCCCCACATCACCCCCTACTTTAATATTCTACCTCCTAGGTCACGCAAACAGATGCACAAAATGCACACCCACATTTTGCAGTCCCCCAAGAACACACACCACACACAGAACACACACTACAGCCCTAAGAAACACACTTACACACAGTAACCTACCTGAACCGCAACACCAGAAGCACTGACTAACTGTCCCTTAACATCGTGATTTTACACCTCTCATATCTGGTGCTTCGGTACTGTGTTCTTTTGGACCTTAAGCCTCGGGATTACGCTCATCGGTATGTAAAGCAGTCATTATGTGGTAGGTATCCCATTTATATATACCTCCATGGTTATGTAGATGTTGTTAACCTATCTATATATCGACATATATATGTATATCCCCATATATCGACATATAGCTCTCTCTCTTCCTCTCTCTCTCTCTATATATATATATATATATATATATATATATATATATATATATATATATATATATATATATATATATATATATATAATATATATATATATATATATATATATATATATATATATATATATATATATATATATATATATAACATACACCTTTCATTGAGTACATGCCGGTTTGTCCTATTTCAACACATTCCTACCTTTTGTGTTTTATCCTGTCAGTATACCCGACTGCCATTGGTTCATCTCAAGTAGCTTAGTGGTATGTTATTGTGATGAATGTGTACATGGTTGCGTGTTCTAATCCTGGCAGTGATATCTTACCTCTCAGAGCAGGCACTGGTAGTGCAAGGGTGATTAACACACATTTCAGCGTTTGTGTGTTCCACATGTTTATTATTCTGTGGAGAACTACCTATATATGCAAGCTGTGTTTAAGGTATACTATGTAACATGTAAACATCTATGAAGATTCTTATCAGGGATACTCCCCATTATTTGGAACTACATCCCTGATTACATTATACAAAACCCCTCACTAACACTCCAGAGAATCTTTGCAGAGTGGGTGGTGAACAGTGGCTACACCCCAGGGGTCCCGCAATTGGCTCTGCTCCACAGAGGGACAGTTAGTTAATCGAAGGGGTGGTGACAGCAGACATGTTTTGCCTATGCTTATGAGTGGCCTCAGCAGTTGGGCATGTACCTACCTATGTATCTATGAAACTGTACATACAGTATGGACACATGCTGATAGCTTAATTTACTGTTCAGGTATTGACTTACCTTGTGCCAATGGCGGTTGTGTGTACAGCAGTTGAGGTCTACCTATGCAGGATGCACAAAGTAGACCACCTATACATGACAATTTACCGGTGGTCATGTGTGTGTGCCATCCATGTTTGCTGTGTGTGCAGGTGGAGAAGGGTGTCAGTCCATGAGTGCCTACACTGTCAGTGTGTGTGTGCTATACGTTCCCTCTTTTCCAAGACATGTGCATACTGGCCAAGCCTCCGTCTGCCTACTGGGGCTAGCACAGGGTGTTCATGGTCTGCGTCCCTGTGGGTCCCTTGGCAATGGTGGTGGGCTGTGATGACCTTCACCATTCTGTTCCTACTGCAGTTGTTTCCACAGGATCATATTGTGTAGCATGGTACATACTATGAAGATGTGGGCACACATTCATGGAGAGTACTGCAAGGTTCCACTAGATATTTTGAAGCAACGGAACTGTGATTGCAGCATCCTGAACACACGCTCTATGATAATTCGGGTTTATGTGTGTGCCTCATTATGGCATTCTTGGGTGGCTGTGTGTGCATTTCTGATGGGAGTCATCATCCACAGTTCTAGTGCATAGCCAGCATCCCCCACCAGGTGGCCATATGGGATGTCCCCCCTGGCAAATACCTGATACAGCTGTGAGGCATGCCAGATGTGGGAGTCATGATAGCTTCCAGGACTGCCAGCACACACATCCATGATAATGCCCTGGCCATTGCACATGACCTGGCAGTTGATGGAGGGGAATCCCTTGCAGTTTATGTAGCGCCTACCCTGCTCACTGGTGGTGACTTGATGTGTATGTGTCTGCAGTCTATTGCACCCAGTACCTCCGGGTATTCTGCCACATGGTGGAAGAGATGCATATTGCTGGCCAACTCCTCCTGTATTCGGGGGAAGTATATGTGCTCATTGGCATGTGGTAACATGGCATCCAGGAACTGGTGAAGTACCCTGGATGCTGATGCCTGTGAGATCCTCATGATATCCCCAGTTGGCTTTTGGAAGGTACCTTTAGCTAGTATTCTCAAGCTTACACATACCTTCGTGTCCACTGGGATGGGTTCCTCTCTGTTACTTCTGGCTCTGAGGCGTGGCCGGCATAGATCAACAAGTTGCTGTATGATGTCCCTGTCCACCCTGTAACACTCTACTATCTCCAGATCATGTAGTCCCTGGTAGGTTACCCTGGGTCTGAACACTGTTCTCCTCCTCCAGTGCCTGAGATGGTTGTCAGTATCATCCTTCACACATGCTGATGAATCAAAGCTATGGCAGCCCCTAACATGTACATATTAAAAGTTCCCCATCTGTATAAACCAATGGTGCAGATCTCTGGGAATACACAAGTGTGTGTGGGGGGCTTTCACACCTTATACTATTGTGCAATGGATGATGCTGGTGTAATTGGGTGTGTTTGTGCTATTCCAGCTGCAGGGTATCTTAATTATTGGTTTTACAGCAGGTACTGCTATTGTGGAGCCTTTGGTGTTGACTTACGCTTGGCGGCCATGATTCATCTATTGCCCTTTACTTCAATTTTCAACCTGATTCCCCTCCCATTGTCAGGCATGCATCCAGTTGCCGCCTTACTTGTTTTGTACTTTCACAACCCAGGATTGTGTTGGGAAATGTGTTATGTAGCTGATCTACTGCAAGTTTGCTTTGTTCTGCTGTGACAGTTCTCTTTTCTTTGCTGTACGGCACCTCCCCTTTCCTGTTCTGCAGGTAGCTGCTAGCAGCCTTGTTAGCTGTTGTCTATGGCCCACTGTGAGTTTATAGGTGTTAATTACTCATTTATACTCCAATTACCATGCTGCAGCATGTCCTTATTGTCTTCCCATATCCTTCCTGTTTCAGCTGTGGTGCGCGCCGTGCACAGCCGTTTACCAGGTTTCATGCTCGTTTTCATCCACGTTCACATGAACATTCGGTTACCTTGTATGCTCTCAGCTAAGCAAAGCTATGGCTACTTCCACACCCCTATCCTGTGACTTTGCTTAGCAACACACAACACAGATTAGCAATGATCCAATGTGCTTACAGCTATGGTGGCGCACTCCTCTCTTGATGTCATGTTTACCTCCAGGCCACTCCTCGGTGTTGTACCACTATGCTGTGTGGTATATCCTTATACCGGTGGGGTGTTTGCGATGCAGTATTACTTGACTCATTTGCATGGCATTGATTAATTCCTAGTTACCACACGGAACACTGTCACAGACCATTAGCAACCTTTGCACCATGGTTGTGGTGTAGCATGCATGCCATTGACTATTATGGGGATATCATGAATTGTGTTACATTGCAGTTTTATGAATTCTAAATATATTTTCCTTGTGATCCCGTTTGCGCACAGATGCACTGCAGTTTTACTTTGCGTTAGTGTGACCATGACATTAAATGTTATTTTTTATATGTTGTGCATGTTGTTTTATGCCATTGGCTATATATTTAGCCATTGGCATATATTAACATTATAATACGTAAGTTTGGTCCGCTTTCATGGCTTCAATTTTATGTTTGACAAAATGTAAACCGTTTTATTTGGTTTACATTTCTACATGCTTACGCTACTCCTGCACCACTTCATGAATCGCTATATACCTTCATTTGCATGCTACACTGTTGCGCATGGGGTTAATAGCATACATGCACCTGGAGCTGCACAGCTCTGCTGTATGCTGGTAGTGCACGTGGAAACAGCTCATACCTGAATTGCTCGGCGGCCATATTTGGCGCTAGATCGCCAACGCTACTCCGGCACCTGGTGCAAGCTTCATGAATCCCGGGGAAAGACAAAAAGGCTAACAATTTTATGGAAAACAAATGTGATTAACCCAGAAATCATTTATAAGTATGAAGATAAAGAAGGCCTTATGGTATTAGTTATAGTTAAATATAATAACAGAATATGGACCCTAGCCAATCTATACTGGTTCCCAGGCATTGGAACAGGAATTGTTAAAAAACACTTGGATTTCATTTCCAATAATTACAAAGGCAACTTAATATTAGGAGGTGATTTTAACTGTATATTTAATATTTCTGAAACTACAAATAAAAGACTGCTGCGTACATTTTCTGTATAAAAAGCTTTAAACAAGTGGGTAGAATCATTTCATCTTGTAGATACTTTAAAATTTAAAGAAGATACATTTGTGTTGTTTTCCCATCGAGATCAAAGATTTAGTACCCAAACTAGAATAGATAAAATGGAAAACAATAAGCAACAGAAACCACCAAAAAGTAAACGCTCCCAAACCAGTCTTCGTGATTAATCCTAAAAAGTAAAAACAAAGGCAGGAGAGCAGACCTATGCAGAAAGGTGTTGCACATAAACAAAAGTTCAGTCCAGTAGGCAAAAATTCACCTCAAGTCCACGAGAGTCCATAAAAATTCAATATAGCATTTATTTGGTGTACACAGCAGGTAAAGTTAAGTGCTTTCACCAACAGGCTTTTTCAAACCATTAACAAAAATCACAAATAACACTGTTCCTTATATAGTTCATCAATTAAATATGCAAATAATTGATGACATCATTACATACAATAAAATCTAAAAGGAAAAGCTGATATATGAAGAAATTTATGCAACATATCTTCCATGCTATATCAAAATACAATAATACTAAAAATACACTTAAATAAAATAAATAATTTAAAATACATATTATCTCACAACTAATTTTCTATTCTTTAAAACAGGCTTAATAGAGATTTTATCATTCAAGCCTGGGTTAATGTGTGCCCTAAGCTTGATGATCCATCTCATTTAAGTCCTTTCAGTATAATTTCTAACATCTCCTCCTCTCATATTAGGTGTATTGACATAGAAAACCATAAACTTAAAATATGTGAATTATCTATTTCATTAACATGTTTAGATAATGCATTAATACTAGATTTGATGCATATTTGATATAAATGTTCTCTAATTCTATCCCTAAGTCTTCTGTCAGTTTTACCAACATAGAAGGCAGGGCAGGACATACACCGAGCAAGGTATACTACATGTTCTGTATTACAATTAGCTTCCACATTAATTATAAAGCATTGAGAGGTAACTGGATGAACAAACATAGTATTTTCAAGTATAAAATCACAAAAATTGCAATTATTACATGAAGACGTACATTTAGATACAAAATCAAAGCTGTGAGAATAAGGGATCTTGGGGTAACACAAAAGTATATCTAAGTTCTTCTTATTCCTAAATAAAAAGACAGGGTTGTCACCGACTACCTCTCTAATACATGGGTCAACAGTCAAGACCCCCCAATGTCTCTGAATAATCTCTTTAACATTCCCAACATCATGTGTAAAAAATAAAGAACATTTTTGAACAGAAGTATTAATATTAGCAGTAGATGTTAATTCTTGTCTAGCTTGATAAATATTAATACCCATATCTGAGAAATATGGGCAGGCTACATCAGACCCATTATGTTCAACTACTTCAGTCCCTTCAAATATTTCATCAGGTCTATATGACCTGGCTAACAATCTCTTTTTCAAATTGATCAATTCCTTTTCATAACCCTCTTGAGTGGGGTTGACCCTAGAGGCTCTAATAGCCTGTCCCTTAATAATGTTTCTAAAAACTGACCTGGGGTGCATACTCCCCCTATACAACAATGTATTTTTATGACAAGTTTTCCTGTAGATGCCAGTATTTAATTTGCCACTATTCAACCTTTCAATAGAAACATCCAGGAAGGTGATCCTGGATGTTGATTCTGTCATGGAGAACTTTAAATAATGTGTGAGGGAATTCACCTCTTCAAAGAAAGAATTTATATCTCTGTTATTACCTGTCCATAGGATAAAGATATAATCCACAAAACATTTGTAGAAAATGACCTGTCTCTGGAACCTAGGTAGGACAAATAAATTCTCCCTTTCCCAGTGGGCCATAACTAAGTTGGCGTAGCTATTGTCACAAGATGTGCCCATAGCCATGTCATCTTTCTGGATATACAAATTCTCATTGAATAAAAAGAGGTTATTCTCCAACACAATTTCTAACAATAAACATACTAAGTCCATTTTTGCAGGACTAAAATCAGTCTGTTTTGTAAGGTAATTGTGGATGCATTCAACACCTTCCTGGTTCAGAATCACTGTAAAAAGGGATTTAACATCTAGGGTTACTAAAATAAAGGGGGCATGATCACTAACTGTTTTCGTCCTTACATACAAATCTAGTAAAAACCGCTTTGTGTCTCCTAGAATGACAGAATTCATATATACTATAGGCCTTAACATCTTTTCTATATATAATGATGTTGGTTCAGTAATCCACCCTCTACCTGCCACTATGGGTCTCATGGGAGGGTGAAAGGGGTCCTTGTGGACTTTGGACAAGCCCTGGATGGTAGGTATTAGTGGATTATCAACTCTAAAAAAACTTATATAGCTCTGGACTAATCACATGGCTCTTGACTAAATCATCTAAGTTATCATACAGCCTTAGAACACATGCTTGAACATCATCAATATGTATAATTGAATAAAATCGGTTTTCTGCAAGCATTTCAGTCATTAACTGATTATATTCATACATATCCATCACTATAACAGGGCCACCCTTATCTGCTGGTCTAATAATGATGTTATGGTCATTTCTAAGTCTTTGTAAAGCTAACTTATGTCTATGTGTTAAATTACCTTTTATCTTAACATTGTCATAATTATGGCTTGAATTATAAACATCATTTTCCACTAATTTGCTAAAAACATCCAATAAGGGATGGTAATTGGGAGTATATAGACTAGGTTTTGTAAACTGCGGAACACAAGAAGCAATGTTATTATTCCCAAATTACAGTATCAGCTGAACATTCCTTATGAATAACTTAGTATCTATAATAGTACCTGATATATCACTATTGACTGTCAGTATGAATGATAGACCCATATTCAAGAGTTCCAAATCATCCCTATCTAAGGGTCTGTGTGAATTATTATAGACTATTGTAATGTTGTCCATTCCCACATTCTCTTCAGAGTTGGGCCTGTTTGTTCTCCCCTGGTTGCTTTCCATTTTTCTCTGCCCCTGCTCATTGATCGACTTCTTCCCCTTCCTCGAGCATCGATTATCGGGAAAGGGGGAGGGTGAGTCGATTCTCGAGTAATATTAGGTATAGTTGTCTTCCTCCTAACCACAAGTTCAAGTATATTTATATCACTATTCATAGATGTAGATGGAGCAACAGCAGTGCTGTTAGTGCCTGATTCATTGGTTGTATCATTGTTACCAATGGTACTATCAATATTTCTGTCAGCATCACTATGGCTATTACTAATGGCATTAGACATTCATGTTTTATTACACACATTCACTGTGGCATTAATAGCAGTATTATTATTAAAATCAGCATTGCCATTTGCATTAGTCACCTCACCTTATGTAGAGGAATTAACATTATTAGAATTAGACACAGTCATATTACATATTACAGAGGAACGTTAATGAAATGGATAATTCACATACTTTTAAGTTTATGGTTCTCTGTCAATATATCTAATATGAGAGGAGAGGATGTTAGAAATGATACTGAAAGGACTGAAATGAGATGGATTATCAAGCTTAGGGCACACATTAACCCAGGCTTGAATGATAAAATCTTTATTAAGCCTGTTTTAAAGAATAAGAAATTAGTTGTGAGATAATATGTATTATAAATTATTTATTTTATTTAAGTGTATTTTTAGTATTATTGTATTTTGATATAGCATGAAAGATATGTTGCATACATTTCTTTGTATATCAGCTTTTCCTTTTAGATTTTATTGTATGTAATGATGTCATAAATTATTTGCATATTTAACTGAACTATATAAGAAACAGTGTTATCTGTGATTTTTGTTAATGGTTTGAAAAAGCCTGTTGGTGAAAGCGCTTACCTGCTGTGTACACCGAATAAATGTTATATTGAATTTTTATGGACTCTCGTGGACCTGAGGTGAATTTTTGCCTACTGGATTGAACATTTGTTTATGTACAACGCCTTTCTGCATAGGTCTGCTCTCCTGCCTTTGTATTTACTTTTTAGAATAGATAAAATGTTTGTTGCCCATGACTTACACTCTAAAATCATTAATTTCTCAATCACTCCCTGCCCCTTTTCAGACCACAATTCATTGATACTAAAACTTCAAAATAGGTGCAAACCATTAATCTTTAACTCCAGAATTCCAGCTTATATAACTAAAATGAAAGAGTTGAAACCCTGGTTATTATCTGAATTACAGTTCTTCTTAGATATTAATTATAGCACAGAGATAAAATAATGATATGGGACTCATCAAAAGCTTACATATAAGGTAAAACACTAACGTGGTATAAAATAAATCAGAGAATGGGATTCTGAATTATTAGATCTACAATCCAAACTTTTGTCAGTAAAAGCTGAAAAAAAATCTAAATCATTTTGAGATGTAAAAGAAAGTAGACATAGTAAACAATAAATACAATGTAATTCTAACACATAAAACTAGTTTAGCTTTAGAAAAACAAAAAATGAATACCTTGGCCACTTCTCCCAAATATCTACATAATTTATCCACAAGAATCAAAATACAATCAAAAGATAATAACATTAAAAGTATCTTCCATGAAAAGAAAGGGAAAAATGTCTCAGATATAGGTGACATTCTTAATGCATATAGAAATCACTATATGGAACATTTCCAAAAAGAAAATATACATATTGATCAATTAAATCTAGATGAAAAATGTTCTATTATAAAAAAAATATCATAAAAATTAAAACTAGATCTGCAAGCACCTATATCCGACAAAGAAATTATAGATACAATAAAAGAGGGTAAAAATAATAAAGCTCCAGGTATAGCTGGCATAATTATGGAAATATATAATTTTTTTCCTTCAAAGATACTATCTATCTTTGATAAAACACTATTAGAAATTCAGTCACAAGCTTTAATATCACCCTCTTGGAGATATTCTTTAATCACACCAATCCTAAAGGAAAACAAATCCCCATACCTCTGTGCCTCATATAGACCTATATCATTATTAAATAATGACTATAAGATATTTATGCAAATATTAACTAACAGAATGAAAATACCACTATACAAAACAATAAATAATCATCAAACTGGATTTATATATCACAGACACACACATGACAATATTAAAAGGATAATTTCTCTTATAGATTATGTTAATAAAGAAAATAAACACTCATAATTAGCTTAGATATAGAGAAAGCATTTGATTCCATAAATTGGGACTATTTATTCAAAATCCTAATGCTATTTGAATTTCCTGCATCCTTTGTTCATCTCCTAAAAAATATATATACAAATAATTTAGCATATGTCAAGTTAGGTCCTTTTACATCTAGATGTATACATATAACAAAAGTCACTAAAATAGGATGTCCCATGTCACCAATTCTATTTGCTCTGGCTTTTGAACTATTGTCAGATTCAATCTGTAACAATATAAAAATCAAAGGAATAGATGTTTATGAACAATACAATTCTAAAGTAATGCCATTTACTAATGACATATTACTAACATTATCTAATACAAAAGAGATATTAGAAGAATTAGATATATTAATTGACAAATTTCACATGACTTCAGGACTCCATTTCAATAAATCAAAATCAAAATTTTTATTTTTAAATTAAAAAAGGAACTGTAGACTAAGGGGGATCACATCATAGGAAAACAAAAATCTACCTTAAAATATCTAGGAATTGAGTTATGCAAGGATAATAATGAATTTGTCTCAAAAACTGCAATAATATCATCAATACAATTAAAATATATGTGGAAAAATGCAACAAAATAATATTAACATTTGAAGATAGACTACAGTTAATAAAAATGGTTTTACTGCCCAAGATCCTATACATAGCCTTGGCAATACAACTGTTACCAGAAAGGAATATACTTAAAGAAATAAATTCATGCCTAATAAAATGTTTATAGTTTCCCAAAATAAACAGAATAGCTTTAATACATCATATCAGACCATGGAAACAGAGAGGGTTAAACTTTCCTGATATAGAAACATATATAAAAGCATCAATATCTAAAACAATCTCAGACTGGATAAGTCCAAATTACTCTGCAAATTGGAAAGAATTGCTAACTGTAATATCAATCAATGAATTTGATTTACAAAAACAATTTCAAATAATAGATAAAAACAATTTGCCATGGCTCATATTATGTATTAATATGCAATACAACATAACTAAACCCACTAAAACTCAAATGATTAATTATTACATTGACTCATTTAAGAAAATTATTAATGCAAATATAGATTAAAAAATCTGGTTTGATCTTTTAACACCATTTATAGTCACAAAGAACTTTCCACGTAAAATACATAGAGAAATTATTAATTCCTGAGAACAGAAAGGATTTGTTTGCTGGCTCCAATGTATCAAAGAACTAAAAGTTTTAGATATGCAAGTAATAAAAACAACATACAAAATTCCACTACAGGACTGACTAACTTTACAGAGTATTCTGTCATATTTGCAAGATTTAAGTAGAATAATTAACAATTCTTCATTTAAAGAAATACCTACATTTACAAAATACTTATATGAAATCATATATAATGACTTTGACATGGGAAACAGTATTTCAAAAGTTTTACAAAATATTGATAAATTATAAAACAACACCCACAACCTCATATTGGAAATATATAACAAAAGGACACTCAATACAGTTAACTGAAGATATTAAAACAGATATCTTATTATCAATAAAATATACATCCTTTACACAATACTGGAAGGTTTTTAACTGGAAATGCTTGCACAGAGCATTCTTAACCCCAGTCAGAATCAGTAAAATTAGTTCCTCCATAAAAGGAATATGTTGGAGATGTGAGCAAGTACACAATACAGATTGGAACCACATTTTCTTTGATTGTATTAAAATTAAGCCATTTTGGAATGGTATTAATTACTTTCTGCAAGCTTTATTTAATGAGTCATTTTATTTAACTAAAGCTCTTATATTATGTGAATGAAGGTCCTTATTTGGGCGGCCATGGTGGTGCAGTGGTTAGCATTGTTGTCTCACAGCAAGAGGTTCTCCGGTTCGATTCTTGGCTGGGGTGCCATCTGTGCAGAGTCTGCATGTCCTCCCTGTGGTTGCTTGGGTTTCCTCCAGGTGCTCCAGTTTCCTCCCACATCCCAAAGACATGCTGTAGGTGGATTGGACATTCTAAATTGGCCCTAGGTGTGAGTATGTGCATGTGTGTGCCTTCTGTGGAAGGTTGGGCGCTGGGTTGGCAACTCGACACTGTAAAAACTCCACTGCCAATCATGAGCAGACAGGTGATCTGCTGTGGCAAGCTGAATGAAGAAGAATGAAGGTCCTTATTTGAATAGGTAAAACATGCATCTAGTATACACTATACTTGCAATTTCAAGGAAGTGTATAACAAGAAGATGGAATACAAACACAATACCAACTTTGGAAGATTTCTACAGACTACTGAAGACCACAGCATTATTGGAAATTAAAATGAAAGAACTAAGAATTTATCCAAAGCCATTTATCAACAACCTATGGGGAAAAGTCTTATCACTGATTGACACTATACAATAATTGATCAAACACTCTGATAATGGACTGGACATACTTATAAACTATCTGTATACATTAAGATCTTTTATAGTGTCAGGCTAATGTGAATGGTGTACATAGTTATTTAAGATGTTATGTGTAAATACTATGGAATTCATTCAAATATATTTGAAAAATAAAAAAAAATTTGAGAAAAAAAAAGAAAGCATAGACAATAGGAAATTTTTGTTTCCTTATTACAAGAACAATTCATTTATTTTAAAGAGTCAACCGAGTTATGGTGTCTGCAAAAGGGGGTGTGAGAAATCACCTGAAATATTTTCTAAATAATGATAGAAGGTTGAATAATAAAATGGAGGACTTAGAAGTTAAGTTATAGGCTGAGGGCTGTGAAGTTGTTTTTTTTAAAGAAACATGGGGTGAAATTCAGGAAGGTTACATCCAATAGTATGCCCTCTTTACTGTTGGCAGTTGCTTTTTGTCATTTTGATCAGCCCTTCCACAGTACTTTCCTCAAAAATGTGAAACTCTGTAGTGCATTTCTCTCTTCCTATTACAAATGCTAATTAGACATGTGGGGGAGCAGCATATGTTAATTAGTCATATGTTTCCCCCCCAAATGCCTGCAGTTAAGTACTTTATGCAGCTGAGCAATTCATAGAACCACTGTCTTGTGTAAATATTTACTGCAGACAGATAATTAACTCATCCAAAAGCTCATGTTTGCATACTGGCTAAAATCATGTTAGAGGTAAGTGCTGAAGAATTTAGCAGATAGGTAGTGTATGGATCTGTATGTGTATGTGCGTGGCTGTATATGTGAGTGTATATAGAGGTATGAGTGATATCAGTTGTGTGCGTGTGTGTGTGTGTGTGTGTGTGTGTGTGTCTGTATGTGTGTGTGTGTGTGTGTGTGTGTGTGTGTGTGTGTGTGTGTGTGTGTGTGTGTGTGTGTGTGTGTGCGTGTGTGTGTGTGTGTGTGCGTGTGTGTTTATTTTTGTGTTTGTCTGCCTGAGTGTTCACACTAGGAGGTTTAGTTAGAGGATAGGTAGGGTGGGCAAATGTGTATGTATGTGTGTGCTTCTTAGCTCCCCTTAGACTAATGAGTAGTATATTCAATATGGGGACATTAAATACCAGGGAAACATTTTGATTATGTTCCCAATCACCTAAAAGTTAATAAATCAACACGATTTGCAGTATAAAATGCATATGAGAGGAGCACTAGACACCAGTGACAATCCTGAATAATACCCTAATTCACTTGCAAAGTTAATGGAGCACAGGTTTTGGGGCATGAAGCACAGAAGAACTAGGTGTGATATATGGGGTCCATACTTGAGAATTCTGGACATAGCCAGGGAATGAACCTAGACAACACCAGGGAGTCTAATTATTACCCTAGTCCACTTAAAGATTTACTTGAGCAATAGATCTTGCATCGCAATGCATTTTCAGTGGTTGGCATTATTGACTGACTGCGCACGTGTATTTGTTTGTGTTTTCATATCTATGTTTGGATGTGCGTTCAGATGTGCCTATGTGTGTGGGAGACTGAATGAAGGGGGCTGTCTGTGTTAACACTGTGCTGCTAGAGTCAAGCTCAACAGGGTTTTCTTTCCCTGCTGATTCTGCCAAGCCCATTCCCTTGGCTGTGGTTTTCCTAGATAGTAGGTAGGGACAGTGGGAATCTCATTCATCCATTCATGAGCATCACTAATTAGATGATGAGGCATTTGGCTATCTTAAGAGAGTCATAGTCACTCCCACTATTTACCTGCTCTTCAATGAATTTCTTCAGTTTGACATTCAGAGCACTGGGCAGAAATCAAATCACATCAACACCTGTCTCGGTCCTTCTCGGTGCTTTGTTTTAATTAAACAATCAGATTTCCCTGGTCTGCACTAGTTCTAAGTCAGGTGCTAGCTGCCTGATGATGCGGGATTCTGGTCAGGACTGGCGGCCTTCACAGCACGAGGAAGGGCCCAGTGTGTATCCAGAGTCACCGCCACTGTCCCCCTGGTCCCCCCCCCCCGGGTGGAGGGAGGTGCAGCAAGGGGGAAAAACCTCATCCAGCCACTGGGCATGCCCAGCCCCACTTCATGCCCAAGCGCGATTGACCCAGCCCTTAGAGCCAATCCTGATGGTCTTCTGGGGTTTCTATTATGGTCCCCTATTCAAAACAACTGGAAGAAAGTTGTGTGAATAATTATTCTTGAATACTTATTCTTGAATTGTTGCTGAAATAAATGTGACAATAACCTGCTGAATATTTTATAAATGCTTATCTTATTAACCTGAATGGCTGAATCTCTGAACAAAGCACCGGTAACTGAAATTAGTGTTTCATGGGATATAAAAACAAAAAAGCCAAGCAAAAGCATGTTTTCCCAAGACTCAGTGTACGGAAATATTAACCATTGAGATGGTAAGATTGATAATGAGGAAATATCAAATTGGAATTAGGTTCATAGGTTAGTAATAGACTAACTGCCCTTGCAAGCTATTTTAAGTCTAGCCAATTATCCCCTGTGAGATTCAAACCCTGTCCCTTGTGTTTGTAAGGCAAACACCTTAACCATTAGACCACCCTCCCAACCCAATTTGTGTGATTTTTAGGTACGACAATAATACTGAAGTCTCTTATAACTTCTTTTATACATTTATGAACTCCATTGCATCTGAATAGGTTCCTTTGAGAATAATGCCACCCACTTGAGAAGTATTGGTAAATTCTCTCCTCTGTAGTCCCTATCACAGCAAAAGTGAAATAATAAGAAAAACATTTTTAACAGGTACAAAAGAGGCTCACATAAATAAATAGCAAAAAAAACTATGCTTGGCAGTAAATGTTTAAGGAACTTTACTTGAAGTTCTAGGTGAAAGCACAAATTGACACTAGTGTATTATACTGTTGAAAACATCAGTGTCAGATGATACATTTTATTAGCATGTAAGACAATTTAAGAAGATGAGGGCTGGAGATCTTACCTTGAATATTAGCAAGACTATTTTACTGATCCTAAAAAAAGTGTAGACTTTCTTGTTAGAGCATGTTCCCTAACTGAGAAATTTGCTACACAGAATTTGGAAAATCTGGAAAATAATGAGACATGTCCTGTAATAATTGAAAATATGATGAACAGTGCTGTGTCCTCTGTTGTCTAATGTCTCACCTGGCATTGATGGTCTCAATGTTTTTTTTAATCTAATATATAAAATTCTCTTACTTCATGTTTTTATTTTTGTTTCAACACTCTCACTGCAAAGTGTCAATTGTTATACCCATCCCCAAAGGTAGTAAATCTGACAGTGTAAGTAACTGCACACCTATTAGCCTAACCAGTTTGACAGGGAAGGCTTTTGGAAGGACACTATTGTCCCTATTTAATAACTCATACAGGCAGCTACTAGGCATCTACTAAAATATCTTTGTTTCAGGCCAGTCTTGCTTGAGCAGTTTTCTTTATGACAATGCTACTTCCTCCTCTGATATTAGAGTAGTAACTGATGCTGTATATTTGGACATTTCCAAGGCCTCTGACACTGTCCAACATAAGAATCAGGAGATAATGGAATCATGAACCTTGACAGGTTTTTTTTTTTACATGCATTTTTATTGGCTTATAGATGGAAATATAAAGTTTGGGTAAAAACTGCTATACAGAAAAGGGCAGTGAACATTGGAGTTCCATAGGGATCTGCTTCGGGCCTTCTTTTCATTACTTTGCTCATGTGTACCTTTCAAGATTATGTGAAAGCTAGTGCTACTGTAAGAAATATCACTTATAGACCACTCACAGGAGATGAAATATTGACGCTTAAGTATCTAAGAAATGAATTGTTGGCAGGTATAGTTAGAATCACTTTCATTATATTTTAGTGACATGAAAAAGAATGATTTTTTTGACTTACCTGTTGTTCTATGGTCAGTTGTTATGAGGAAAAGTTTTAAATTTAAAGCATGTGTAAACTGAAATTCCCTCCCAGTTCAGTTTAGACAATCACCTTCTCTGTCTGTTGTTAAAGTTGGGCTGCTTGCTTACTTTGGGTATTGGTGCAGACTCCTTGATTGTCTCTTTGTTACTTTGGGTATTGGTGCAGACTCCTTGATTTTCTCTTTGTTACTTTGGTTATTGGTGCAGACTCCTTGATTGTGTCTTTGTTACTTTGGGTATTGGTGCAGACTCCTTGATTGTCTCTTTGTTACTTTGGGTATTGGTGCAGACTCCTTGATTGTCTCTTTGTTACTTTAGGTATTGGTGCAGACTCCTTCATTGTCTCTTTGTTACTTTGGGTATTGGTGCAGACTCCTTGATTGTCTCTTTGTTACTTTGGGTATTGGTGCAGATTCCTTGATTGTCTCTTTGTTACTTTGGATTTTAGTGCAGACTCCTTGATTGTCTCTTTGTTACTTTGGGTATTGCTGCAGACTCCTTGATTGTCTCTTTGTTACTTTGTGTATTGGTGCAGACTCCTTGATTGTCTCTTTGTTACTTTGGGTATTGGTGCAGACTCCTTGATTGTGTCTTTGTTACTTTGGGTATTGGTACAGACTCCTTGATTGTCTCTTTGTTACTTTGGGTATTGGTACAGACTCCTTGATTGTCTCTGTTACTTTGGGTATTGGTGCAGACTCCTTAATTGCCTCTTTGTTACTTTGGGTATTGGTGCAGGCTCCTTGATTGTCTCTGTTACTTTGGGTATTGGTGCAGACTCCTTGATTGTCTCTTTGTTACTTTGGGTATTGGTGCAGACTCCTTGATTGTCTCTTTGTTACTTTGGGTATTGGTGCAGACTCCTTGATTGTCTCTTTGTTACTTTGGGTATTGGTGCAGACTCCTTGATTGTGTCTTTGTTACTTTGGGTATTGGTGCAGACTCCTTGATTGTCTTTTTGTTACTTTGGGTATTGGTGCAGACTCCTTAATTGCCTCTTTGTTACTTTGGGTATTGGTGCAGACTCCTTGATTGTCTCTGTTACTTTGGGTATTGGTGCAGACTCCTTGATTGTCTCTTTGTTACTTTGGGTATTGGTGCAGACTCCTTGATTGTCTCTTTGTTACTTTGGGTATTGGTGCAGACTCCTTGATTGTCTCTTTGTTACTTTGGGTATTGGTGCAGACTCCTTGATTGTCTCTTTGTTACTTTGGGTATTGGTGCAGACTCCTTGATTGTCTCTTTGTTACTTTGGGCATTGGTGCAGAGTCCTTGATTGTCTCTTTGTTACTTTGGGTATTGGTGCAGACTCCTTGATTGTCTCTTTGTTACTTTGGGTATTGGTGCAGACTCCTTGATTGTCTCTTTGTTACTTTGGGTATTGGTGCAGACTCCTTGATTGTCTCTTTGTTACTTTGGGTATTGCTGCAGACTCCTTGATTGTCTCTTTGTTACTTTGTGTATTGGTGCAGACTCCTTGATTGTCTCTTTTTTACTTTGGGTATTGGTGCAGACTCCTTGATTGTCTCTTTGTTACTTTGGGTATTGGTGCAGACTCCTTGATTGTCTTTTTGTTACTTTGGGTATTGGTGCAGGCTCCTTGATTGTCTCTGTTACTTTGGGTATTGGTGCAGACTCCTTGATTGTCTCTTTGTTACTTTGGGTATTGGTGCAGACTCCTTGATTGTCTCTTTGTTACTTTGGGTATTGGTGCAGACTCCTTGATTGTCTCTTTGTTACTTTGGGTATTGGTGCAGACTCCTTGATTGTCTCTTTGTTACTTTGGGTATTGGTGCAGACTCCTTGATTGTGTCTTTGTTACTTTGGGTATTGGTGCAGACTCCTTAATTGCCTCTTTGTTACTTTGGGTATTGGTGCAGACTCCTTGATTGTCTCTTTGTTACTTTGGGTATTGGTGCAGACTCCTTGATTGTGTCTTTGTTACTTTGGGTATTGGTGCAGACTCCTTGATTGTCTCTTTGTTACTTTGGGTATTGGTGCAGACTCCTTGATTGTCTCTTTGTTACTTTGGGCATTGGTGCAGAGTCCTTGATTGTCTCTTTGTTACTTTGGATATTGGTGCAGACTCCTTGATTGTCTCTTTGAGTTTGTATTATTATTGCATTCAGCACTGAGCATTGATAAGATTTCATGGCAAAGAAGTAACCACCAAGGAGGGGGGCCCAGGCAGAACCCTGTGGGGCACTATTGATGATCATTTTCTGTCTAGAGCAAACACCTTTGATTTTAATGCCAAATCATGCATGGGTTAATGATGAGCTGTGGGAGCTTTTCATTAATTTCAGAATAATGAATAGTGTCAAAAGCCTTGGCAGGGTTCAGGTCAACAAAGTGGATTCATGTCCCTTACAAGTGACTTTGGTAACCCCTTTAAAAGCTCAATCAAGATAAACACACATGATCTGCCTTTTACAAAGATAAACTGTTGTGGATCTAGGGATATAAGGTCACCTGTATAATTGTTTTTTTCTTTCTATTTCAGCTATAATGTTTTCTGCAGCCTTGCAATTAATGTCAGTGATGTAAATAGTCTTGTCCATTCCAGAGTCAGCAACGGTGATACCTTTATGCAAGGGCACCATAATAGTGGTTATCCATACATCAGGGATGTAACCAATGGATAAATTTAGATTGAAGAGTTGATATAGGAGTTTGGCAAGATGGGACAAAACACTTCTCAGCACTCATCCAGGCATAGTGTCAGGACCTACAAAATTTATATTTTTTAATACTGAAAAGGTCCAGATGGAATTTATCCAAAATTATTGTAGGAGGGGACATGTGATTGGGAAACGGAGGGAGGTAGGTAGGATAGTGAGTGAGATGGCTGGAAGAGAATTTGTTTCCAAAGATATTTGCAAGGATATTAATAATGTCTTTCATCTTAGAGAAGGAGGTACAATTTGAGATAAGTTCAATAAAGAATTGCTGGCTACTTCTAAGGTTCCTAATATAGCTGAAGAGAGTCTTATAATTGTGTTTTGAATTAGCTGCAACCTTAAGTTCATAGATGACCTTGCATTTCCTAATGGTAAGTTTGAGAGACTAACTTACCACTTTAATTCCTTTTATACTGATGATATGGGAATCTTTTAGAGAGAGTAAAGAGATTTTCTTATTCAGCTTGCCGTTGTGGTAGTACCACCATATGGATTTAGTTTCAGACTTGCCAGTACGTCTACATCACACTGGTACAGATGTCTATCTGGCAAGGAGTACAGTTCGAAGGAGCAAGCAGCAGCATTTGGTGCAAAGTTTGCTGGGGAGCTATGGCATTTGTGATTATGAATGAGATCGGTCTATAATGATTAATTAATTTTGGAATAATTCCCAAATATAGAAAAGCCATTAAGGGCTGCAAAGCAAGTCTTAAGGAATAAAAATCAGACTAAGATGGGCATATTTCACTAAGGAGGAGGAAACAAAAAAGGTGGTATTACTGGGGTAAATATGTGTGAGGACATGATTGAGAATATTAACACCTCTGGTGAGCAGGGGGACCATTTGGACTA
This sequence comes from Protopterus annectens, assembly GCF_019279795.1. Lineage (NCBI taxonomy): Eukaryota > Metazoa > Chordata > Ceratodontiformes > Protopteridae > Protopterus > Protopterus annectens. Next base: position 933,523,907 of record NC_056726.1, read on the forward strand.
GTGTGTTGGCATTTGCAAATTCCAGGAATCTTTCAGCATACTTATTGTTGCTAGTATATGCTTGCAAGTTTGTGTGAATATTTGACATTGCCCATAAACAAAGGAATTTGGTTTTATTTTTAACATCTAAGTAGTTATTTATTTATTTATTTATTTTACATTTGTTAACCGGGAAAGTCCGACTGGATACAGGTCCATTTTCAGCGGAGGCCCGGGGAGAAAAGCTCCAAATGTACAAAAACAAGTGTAAATACAGTGAAATTATTACAGTGAGTTATCACAAAACTGAGATTTGTTTAATGATATGTACACACAGGTACATGTTTTTCTCACATACACACAGCAAAGGTTGGAAGCAAGTAGCTGAGAAAGAAATAATTAAAGATTTCATCTGAAAAAGGAAAACACGTATATTAAAGGTGGCTGGGTTATGAAATGAATTAAATGACAAAGGGATCATAGATGGGGTGGTATAATTGAGACGATGGGGTAATGAATATGGACAATCCCACACAGCTGTAAACACTGTGATTCTTATTCTTTTGCTTCACTAATCACTATTCCCTGCACCATTTCTTTGCCTTCTTTTGACAGCCTTTTTTCCTTTATAGGTGCCTTTCTTGTAACTTTATCCTTTTACTGAGAAAAGTATTTTTCTTTTGTATTATCTTCTCTTCACTGTGCCACAAAGTTCAGCTTACCTAGGACTGTTCAGTCCATTTATTCCTCTGTGGGGCAAAAGATTGCTGGCCTTGATCATCATCCAGGCAGCTAGCAGTCAGGGCTTTTTCTGTTATAGCAGCTACTTCTCCTCTGGGTGTCTCACATATCCGAGGACCTGCAATGCCTTCCTCTCTGGAAGTGCACATTTCTGTATATGCACCAAGAAGGTTGTCATGTGGCTGCAGCTTTTCAGAACCAAGTGCACATAATAAGCTCTTACTATGCTTGTTATGCACCTCTTTTCCAGTAGGCACTGACATTGCAGCAAGCGTTATCATCAACCGCTCAATCACAGCACTTAAGCCTCTAATCCTCTCTGGTCATTGAGATCATAGTTTAGACTTCATGACTCCATGCCATTAAGCCAGGCAGAGAAAAAAAAGATCTTTGGCATCTATTTTATAACATCTGTTTCTGTTGCTTTTTAACAAGTCAAGTACATTTGCTATATTATCTGGATGAAGTAATGTATAAGAGACATGTAACTTAGATTTTGGTCTTCAAGTAGTAAGACATTATGATGCTGAGAGACTTGTACATTATAACAGAAATTTGTTGTACTTAAGTCTCAAGAGAAAGCAATCAGTTTGTTGTAATATGTCACATTTTTTTCAATAAATTCTTAGCCTATGCCTGTGACATACAGGGATATAATGTTTGACTACAGCCCATGTGACCTGAGTTTGATTAGTGGCTCTGGCACTTTCTAGCACAGATAAAGATGGTGGTCATGCTCATCATTGGGGGTGGGGAGAGTGACAGCTGTCTTACCTGTCCCAGACTGATGTTTTTTTACTGACATAGCCTCCTGTATGAGCTGGGTATATCAAGATACAGGGCACTTGTGCATGGAGGAAGCAGGCAGAGCAACCTAAGTAATTGATGGTAGCCCTTATGTCTGCATGTGGAGAAGCACACATATCCAAATAAAAGAACACTGATGGTCCTGCCGATGATGCAAGTATTCATGTCACCACCAGGTGAGGTGGTAGTTGATTCATAATAAAAAATTTCCTCATATCTGGGATGAATCAGAAGCCATGGACAACCCTGATGTCTGACTGTATGATATCCCCAAGATTACTTTCCATAGTTGATATGGGAGCTCTGTACCAACTTACAATGACCTGGCATCAGAAAGGAGGAAGATCTGATGGTCAATAGATAAGCATAGAACAAAACTAGTGAAAAAACCATTGGCATCTTAGTTTTTACAGTTAATATAGAGGGTGCTATTCATTGTCTACACATGCGTAGAGTTTTATCTTTTGGTAATAAAAACATCTATGCTTAAATTTGGATCTCATAAGAAGACAGATTTTCCAATTTTCTAAACTGTTTGGAAAGAATGTACAATATACATTTGCTTGAAGCTAACATGTTCTATGATCTTATGATCCCTTCATTTAGAAGGGAAAAAGAAAGACTTTCTTGGACTATTGCAGTTTATCTTTCTACAATTCAGTTTCCGTAGAAAACCAATGATTATTTAACTGACAATTAATGGTCAGTTTAAAAGTACAGTGTATGTGAATGAACAAAAGACATAAATCCAATTTGAATTTTTTAGGTTTCGTAATACTAATGGAGCATATGTCAGTATTTGCAATAAATTTCCATTAAGTTACTATGACTCAAAGTGGCAACATTATTTTTGATATTAAAGCATCCAGTACTTTATTTCCCTTTGTAATATAATGTATCTTTTCCCATGTGTTTTTAAAGTTAATGTGATACAAGATTTTACAATTACTTGATTCAGATTAAAATCCTTAAATGCATGTTAGCAATGTATGATGCATTATAATTTTATTTTATTTTATTTTTAAGTATGCACTAGCCCAAAGACACACTGACAGAAATTATATTTCATAAAACATTATATGGTCAATGTAATATGCCAGTGTTCATAAGCGAAATAATAATGCATTACAGACATAATATTAAAAAAAATAATTATGTTACTTGTTACTAATTTCATCTTTATTTCTATTTATTTTAGTTCACATATTAACAAAAGTTGGACTTGTAAAAATTCTAAACAGTTTTCAGAGAAGAGTGCCATCTGCTGGCCAAAAGTCTGCTCTAATATGAATTTCCCATTATAGAACTGATTATTCTGAGATTACAAAATTCAGTTATTAGAGGAGGAAAAGGAGGACGAATTTAAATTGTCCCCTAAGCTGCCAATTAAAAATAAGTCATGTGACATGTATATGTTTAATTTAGTTGTGTGGTACTGAGCTATTATAGTGCTATAAAAAGTTTTTACTAAAAATACAGAATACAACCCTGATTATATCAGTATTATTTGATTCTCAAGCTGAAACAAAGGTACGACATTCAGCACTTACAAACTACAGATTATTATCTAACACAACCTGAGAATGTGACAGCTGATCAACAGCAGTATATATGAATTCTTTTTTTGGTGCCCTCGAACTTCCTTGTTCTGGCCGAGCCCTCATTTCCCCACGTTCTTACCAGGTCTACTAGCAATCTTCCTTCCTCTTTGGACTATTCGGTAGTTTTTGCAGCCAATTGTGGATCATAAGGGTGTCCTTGGGGCTTACTCATCTGTGCTTCTGTCCAGGAGGGGGGTTTCTTAACCAATAATCCACAACTGTGTGTAGATATATCAGGATTTACCCATGGTTGTTGTGGTTTGATCATGAAGGTGAAGCTTGAGTGATTAAACAAAGCCACCCGTGGGTAAATTCTGATATACTCATGCACAGTTGCGGATTATTGCTTTTATACCACTTTTACTTAAGAAAGAAATTGCTTAGCTTTCTTAAACTGTTCTTTTTTTTATAAAGCCTATTCAGACTTCTTCCACATTCTTCCTTGTTTACTTATGTAGTGCACATGCATATGTGACTTATTTTTCTATACTTGCACAGTACATCAGTGCAGAACAGGAGAGGCAACAGAGAAAAGAGAATCTCCATTGATTTTTTTTTAATGTTTAGTCAGAGTTTTACAAGGGACAGTGGAGAAATACAAGGAAAATCAGGTATATTTCTGTTTCTTGTTTTGCAGAACATACCTGATTTTTCTCATATTTTGCTGTCTCCCACCATATGCTAATAGAAAGTCAGATCACTCAATGGCACTTCAGCAGATTACCTGATTTTTCTTGAATTTTGCTGTCCCCCAGCATATGCCAATACAAAGTCTGGCCACTCAATAGTACTTCAACTACAGGATTTTTTCTATTAGTGTATGCTCAATTTACAATATGCATGCTGCTTGGGATGTTCAATCAGTGTGCTTGTTTTTAAATAGCAATGAGCAGTCGTATAATTTTATACATGCACTATCCATTTTTCCCATAAAAATATGCATTTATGTAGGTGTCCATTAAAAATATGTACATGACTTATCTGTATGAATACACACATCTAAGACATTATTATAAATTCCCAACCCCCCCCCCACCTCTGGCAATAACAAATCTGAATAAGGATAAAGAAATGTATTATTCTCGAACATATAACAGCATTAGAAATGTATGATGTGTATGAAATGACATTTGTAAAAATAAACATTTGTTTTCTATACTCAGATGTCTGTTATGTGGGTAGCAAAAAAAAACTTTTGTATTTTAATACAAGTCAGTGATCCTTTTATTAATAACAGCAGTTAAACCCTCGTTTAATGAAAGGGATTTGCAAATTGTACATAATATTAATGAAAATCAGACCCCTATGAAACAAACATTCTCCCTACCCTAAACCAGCAACATGTATGTGAAGGACATAATCCACTTCTAATGGATTAACAGTTGTACATGTCTGACGTATACAACAGCCTTACCATACACAGTTTGTTGAAATGTAATTTTCACATTGTAACTTCTAATATAACTTCTTAGATGTGTTCCCATACTCAGAGAAATGTTGCAATAAAGCCATGTAACACTACGAGGATCATTCCAATAGCAACTGTTATATCTTCTATAGTAACACAAATGGTCTAAGTGAAGAAAACAATCAATTTTCTAGCAAAAATAAATAAATAAATAACATCATAGCCGTGTAAGCATTTCTCAAAAATAACATAACATACCACGACAGGACCAGTAGTAGTAAAGTTTTCCAAAAGTAATGGAACTGCAGCAAAAAGCAGTTTCTGAAGTTGGTGAAACTATGTGGCCTTCCCTACTAGAATAAAATTCCTTAGCTCCAGGTTGTACTTATAGTGTAGATTAACTCCTCTGGACACTATGAATATGTAAATCAGGTGTCAGCTAATTATCATTCATGAATCACTCAATCTGCTTGAAGTCCTGGGCAGATAAACGTGATGTGAGGTGCTACACAGCGCTGTGCACACACCCCAGCAGCACAAGAGTAAATACTGAGAAGTGGAACTAGGAAATGGATTGAAACTGTTAATCATTAGCAGTAGTACATGAATAATTAAGTCTGAGATTACATTGATTTACTTAAGAGATAACCTTTATATCAATTTTATGAGTATTATATGCTTAAGAGGTAAGTACAAAGTGTAAAATTTATATGACATACATAAAACTCAAACATGCAAAACTTAATATCTAAAATGCAAAGCATAATGCAATCATTTTACAAATGAACCAATAGACAACTGCTACCTCAAGACACCCCACAAGCAACACATAAACCACAAAAGCAGTGTGCACCAATAAACAAGTGTGTACCAATAAACAACTGCTACCTCAAGACACCCCACAAGCAACACATAAACCACAAAAGCAGTGTGCAAAGCAGTCACAGCCCTTAAGGCCAAATACAACACCAAACATACTTGTCATAGGTGACTCCATAGTCAGACACACTGACGTCCCACTCACCAGGCTGAACAAGGAGAGGGTCACAGTAAGCTGCCTATCGGGCGCTAGAATCCGCCACATAACACAAGCACTCGGGTCACTCCACGGCAAGTACAAATATGACACAGTCATTGTCCATGCTGGTGTGAATGACCTGAGATGTACCTCCCTGGACTACATGAAAAGAGACATAGAGGAGCTCTCTGATTATGTAGCCCAGGCAGGTATGACCCTAACCCTGAGCAGTATCCTTCCTTCACCAAGAATGATGCCACAATATAGAGACAAGATGATCAGCTTTAACAATTGGCTTAATGTCTGGTGTCATTCAAAGGGGATCCAGTGTCTGTCTGCCTGGGATGACATGCTTGACAAGCCACGCTGCTCAAGGGACGGCTTGCACCTGTCACCCTGGGATTCCGGATATTGGCTAAGGCTCTTGCCACCCCCATAGTGCCTTTTTAGGCAAGGCTCAAATTCTAAACCTACCACCCTAGAAAACAAAAATGGGAAGAAACTGAGGGTAATGCTGCTCAATGCCAGAAGTCTAAATCTCAAAATGCATGCACTCGAGGCCCTTCTCAGTATGGAGAACATCGATGTCTGTGCTGTAACTGAAACCTGGTTCAAGGCTCCTGAGAGCACCCGGCACTATTAGGTTTTACCTCATATCATGCGTTCCGCCCCAAAACCCGGACCACACCACAAAAGGAGGGGTGTATCCATATTCATAAAGGATACCCACACCTCCAGGTTGGTGGCAACGCAAGCTTCGAAACCATCCAGGTGCAACTAACCATAGGCAAAACTGCTCTACAAATTGTAGCATGCTACAGGCCACCCTCTCAAACTCAGGAACCCCACACAGCCTTCCTGAAGACACTGGAGGGTATAAATGTATCTCCAAACACCATCATATTGGGTGACTTCAACTACCCGAATATAGACTGGGAACATTACTCAAGCCCTAACTTTCTAGCCCAACGGTTCCTGGAGTTCATAAATTCAAATGCCATGGAACAGCTAGTCACTGTTCCCACGAGAGGAGAAAATATACTAGATCTCATTGTCACAAACATGGGGACAAAATGCTCCACACCGGAAGTATATCCCTCATTGGTGAGATCTGATCATAAACTAATCTCACTGGAAATCCACATCCCGCCCCCACCCCAAACAAAAGAGACCATAGTGAAGAACTTCTCTAAAGCAAACTTCACACTACTCAAGACTGGTGTGGTATCCTTCAAGGCCCCTGAGCCAGTGGAAACCACAACCCAAGCTGCGGAAGCCCTTACTAATGCCTTCTATGAACACCTCCAGGACTGCATGGATCAGGCAATCCCAAATAAAACCAAGACTCTTTCCACAAAGGGCAAACGTCCAGTCTGGTGGACCCCAGCCATTAACAAACTTTACAATAAGAGGAGAAAGCTATTACATGATAGAACAAAATCCATAAAAGGGAAGTCACCCCTGATCATTATTAGTAAAAAAATACGAGCACTCATAAAATCAACTAAGGCCAATTTTGAGAGAAAAATTGCCATGGATTCAAAGGACAATCATAAGGCCTTTTTCAGCTATGTTAGGAACCTGGGTGGAAACTCCCAGATATGCTCAGAATTAGTCCAAAATGATACAAAAATCACTGAACCCACAGACATTGCCAACATACTGGCAGACAGGTTCAGTGCAAACTTCACCAACCTCCCCCCCACTAAAGGAGAGATAGCTATCCCAGCCGAGTGTAGCCTCCCGGACATCTCAAATACGCAGGTGAAAGCTGCTCTCTCTAAAGCTAAAAACACAGCATCAATGGGACCGGATGGTGTCCCCGGCTGTGTGCTACACAAGCTAAATGAGGAATTAAACCTGCACATAAGGCAGCTGTTTAATCTCAGCCTTACCACAGGATACGTGCCCAAGGAGTGGCGTACGGCAACTGTGGTCCCACTCCACAAAGGCAGCACCTCTACGGACCCTGGTAATTACCGCCCCATAAGCTTAACAAGTCTAGTCTGCAAAGCTATGGAGAGGATCATAATGGAGCTCATAAACAAAGATATAGGGGACTTGCAGACATTGGACCCGACCCAGTTTGGCTTTGTCAAGGGAAGATCATGCCTTTTGAAATTGGTCGACTTCTTCGAAACAGTCACCAAGGCCATTGATGAGGGGAAGGCAGTCCATACAGCCTACCTTGACCTTGCAAAGGCTTTCGACACAATACCCCACTCGGGTATTGTAGAAAAACTTACCAGCTTAAATGTAAACCCATATGTCACAAGATGGGTTGCAAACTGGCTTAAGGACAGAACCCACAGGGTTAGAGTTGCTGGCGCTGTGTCAGACTCCAAGCCGGTCACAAGTGGTGTCCCACAGGGCTCGGTCCTTGGCCCCCTATTGTTTGGCATCTACTTCTCAGTAGTACAGGCCAACATGGGAGGACTTTGGCTGACAAAGTTTGCAGACGACTGCAAACTGGGCCATAGTGGAAAGTGCATCGGACACGGATATCCTTCAGAAGGGACTCACGGAAACAGATAGCTGGTGCCAGAGCCATGGCCTGAAGTTAAACGCCAAAAACTGTATAGTCATACCCTTCGGGAAAAACAAGGTAACCCCAAGCTACCATATAGGTGGCAATCCACTAAGCACAGAAGAGGTTATCAGGGACCTGGGGACCCAGGTTGACAGTGGCCTTTCTTTTGACACTCACGTTGCTAAAGTGGTTAGAAAGACCTTCTACATTGCCCACCTGATCATGAAGGGATTCACATCCAGATCTAGTGAGGTCATTGTTCCCCTGTACTCTTCACTTATCAGACCAATGATCGAGTACAATGCCCCATTCGGGATGTATCTCACCCGACATCTGCAGCAATTGGAGAGACCCCAAAAGTTCCTCACCAAAAGGATAAAGGGACTCCAAAATCTGTCATATGCTGCCAGATTGAAGAAACTCCAGCTCTATTCAGTCGCATACCGTCTGCTCAGAGGTGACATGTGCCTGACATACAAGGCCATGTCCAACCCGGAATTAATGGACATGCTCCACCTCAAAAAATTCAAATCCACCAAAACCACTAGAGCAAGTGACTTAAACCTTAGCACGGATATAAATAGGACGTGCTGGAGGGATAGATTTATCACTCAGAGACTCCCTATGCTGTGGAATAAAATCCCGGTCCATGTGAGGCAGAGCACCTCGCTGACTCTGTTCAAGAGAAATCTAGACCTGTGGATGGGAGATCGTAGGTTTACCCCGGGAATCATCTCTGTGTCACTGCTGGACAGAGGCACAACAAACTAATGGGCACAGTATTTTTTCATATAAGGGGTGGCGTAAGCCACAAAAATTTGGGCTAGGCTTATAAATGCCTTAGGGCAGATAGCCTAGTATAAACCTATGAACCTATGAACCTATGACAGTACTGCTCAAAAAAGAAAGTGAAAAACATACTTGTACTGCACACATTTGTCTTTACTTTGACATGATTCCTTATATTAACTGGTGCAAATATCACATTCATCCAGACATCTACTATGAAATGAGAAAAGACAGCTTTGAGAGAATGGGTATGTAGCTCAATAAATGTAAAGTGGTAGAATGCCAAAGCTTGACTATGTGTGCTCCACTTTCTATATTTCTTAAATGCTGCTCTTGTATGTGGCACACACTGTTAATTTTCCTCAATGTTCATGTTAATGCCCAGGTTTCAAGGTTCAAATCAAGAGAGGGTGATGTCTATGTAAAACTAGGGATCCTTAATATCCACATCTTCAAAGCATAAAATCAAAGAGTTGAGAAATCATCAGACAGAGACATTTGCATGACACGTGACATTGAGGTCACTAGTAGTGAATGATAGTTCACCTCCCAAGGCAAAAATTCAAAAATTGAATTTTGAATACTATCAGTAGTGCAACAAAGACTGGATTAGTTTAAACATTTTCTCTGCAACATGATGATGGGGGCATCCTTTCTAATATGATGTATCTCACACTTGAAATAACATTTCTCCTGAGATGCTTGAATTGATACTGCATTCTGTAGATTGTGTAATTAGATAGGTACTGACTAATATGGGTGTGTGTGTTTCTAGCGCTAAGTAGGACTGGCTTCACCTACAGATCACATGTGTGTACAACCTGTCACGAGAAACATTTATATGGAGAGGGCTCTTCCATCAATGTCTTCCCCTTTAAACATATGCAATTGTTCTGCATCAGACTGATGATGTCATCCTTTCAAATATGTCCTATCCCACACTTGTAATCAGAATTCTCCTGTGGTATTTGAATTTAATGATATATACTGCCAATCATTAGTAGACCGGAGTTCTGCTGTGGCGACCCCTAACCGGGAAAAGCCAAAAGATACAACAACAACAACAACATACTCTAGATGTATAACTAGATAGGTAGTTGCTCAGAACTATAACTGACTGAATAGTATAAGTGTGTGACTCTTGTGCTAGGGATAACTGACCTCCACCACAGTTGTAATCTGTGAAATAAAAGTGAATGAGGGGTCCAACATTATTCTGTCTCACAAATGTACTAAGATTATTCCTGTGGCATGCATGATTAATACACATTTTCCTAGATTGTGGACTTACATCAGCAGCTATTCAAATTAAAACAAAGACTATACAACATGAGTGCAGTGACATGAAACAGTGACACATCCATTTCAGAAAAATCCTTCTAACCATTTTAATCTAACATATGCCTTTCAACACACTGGTGATTTCATGCCATTCAAGTAGGTGTTCCCTGATCTTTGTGGTGGGAGTTCTACTGTGGCACATGCAATTAATACTGACACATCTATACCAGGAGCAGTCAGATAGGCATCAGTTCCAATCTTGAAATGTTTATGTAAGAAATAATATTAATGGAAAGAGTTGCTTACCCAGCAAACAGTGATATGGCTAAATCACAGTTGTATGAACAGCAGCATTGCTAAATCCTTTTGATCCCTCAGAATAATTCTTATTTTTACATGACCATCAAAAGCCTTTCATAGTTCATACCATGAAGTGTGTTTTTTTCTGACACACATTCATTACTGTCTCCTGGGGCAGATGCAGTTGATACACAGGTCTGTAGAGTGTGGAGCATGATGGACAGAGGGGTTGAATCTAGTGGTGGCTCGTGATATTGGACTGCAGGACTGCAGCCCTCCAAGCTGTAAACCAAAATGACAAAATCCTGAACTGCATGCATGCATGCTTAGAAACTTGAATCTGGACTGCTGTTTAACCAGTCTGGATTCAAGAAGAAGGCAGCAGTCTGCAGATGCCCCAGAAGTCTATGCAGTTACAACCACATAGGCTGGAAGGTATCAGACTGCAAGGTCTGAGTCTTGGAACGAGCACTGAGAAACAGGAAGGAAGGAGAGCCAAGAAACCAGAACTGTGTGTGAACGCAGGCACCAAGATCTGCTGGGACTTGTACTAGCTGGGGTACTCTTTTAGAAGCACAGACGGGAAACAGGTACTATTGTACTGGGTCTTGTACTACTAAACACATACTCTTTTAGTAGCTTGGAAGGAATATATTTTGAGACTTGTACTACTCATTTAGAAGTGCAGAGTTTGTGTGTGTGTGTGTGTGTGTGTGTGTGTGTGTGTGTGTGTGTGTGTGTGTGTGTGTGTGTGTGTGTGTGTGTGTGTGTGTGTGTGTGTGTGTGTGTGTGTGTGTGTGTGTGTGTGTGTACATGTGTGTGTGTAATGCCCCAGTTGATTTATACTGGTGGCTACAGAGAAGAACTCAGGATACCTGGCCTCAGGCTTGAACCCTGTATCTTGGGTGAAGATAGCAAAAGCCTGAATTCCCTACCCACCACCATTTGTGACAATGTTGCAGATTTATGGATTTTTAATTCATTGTGTAGTTGATGGTGCAGTTGTGCAGTGGTAACATTGTTGTCTCATAGTTAGAGGTTCTCTGGTTTGATTCTTGTGTGGAGTACCCTCTGTGTGGAGTCTGCATGTCCTCCCTGTGTTTGTGTGGGTTTTCTCTGCATGCTCTGGTGTCCTCTCATGTTACAAAGACTTGTCTAGAGTGTTTCTCCCTGGGCCTCGGCTGAAAATTGGCTTTTGTTCCAAGTCAGACTTTCCTAGTTAACAAATGTTAAATAAATACAATTGACAGTCATTTGAATTTCAGACTTCATATTCTTCAGAAAGTACATGGTAACACAAAATCTTTTATTCTAGCAATTTTCTAAGTTTATAAGATGAATATTTGAAAGTTGTCCCTATTTTGTGGACTGTATTCCCCCATTATTGGCTTTGTCCAAGATTTGTTTTGTGCTAAGGTTGAAAGATATGGTGAAAACTGAATTCACTGAATATGTTTGGGGGCTGTATTCCCACATTACTGGCTTTGTCCAGGTGTTTTGTGCTAAGAGGTTGACAGCTATGGTGAGAACTGAATTCACTAAATGGTAGCCATTTAAGTTTCAGTCTTCTTCTCTTTCACAAAACAGCTGATTTGGCATAATAGTATGTTGCTCTGTCTGTTTTTCACAGGGTCCGAGGTTCAAGACTTGGCAATGAAATATGATGGTAACACAGTATTTGATTCTAGCAACTTTCCAAGATTATACAAGCAATGTTTAAAATGTGTCCCTGTTTTTTGTGCTTTTGCCCCCCCCCCCCCACAATACATTTTGGCTTTCTCCAGATTTCTTGTGCTGCAAAGTTGAGAAATACAGCTGAGTGTCTGGTAGATTTTACAATGAGCTGAGAGTTGCAGGGGAAGAGAAGTTTAGTGCTGCTTATGCTGAGTTTGCTTGTATTGTAAATAGCACAGCAGGTAATGTACTTGCTTTTGATGCAGAAGGCTGTGGGTTCTACTCCCACAGTATGCAGATACATTGTTGATACTGTACTGTGGTGGATGCTGCTGTCCTTTTTGGTGAAGATACCTAGTAACTATGAACCTGTTATGTTTGCCATCCATTCCCTATTGCAATATTACTAGCTTATTTTTAATGTAAAATAGGCAATGTATTTCTCAAGGGCAACAGGCACTTTATTTCTAGATGAAACAATGAAATATAAAGTTGTTTGCTAGCAGCAACCTCTTCATTAGTTACAGATCTCTTTAATGTGGAATTATTTAGATAACTTTTACTTCTTCAGAGATTGTACATATTTGCTGATACTGGTGGATTGTGGAAGTTTGAGTAGACTTTTATGATGGAAATGTTCTGAACTGGGTAGTTTTATCATTATTGGTGCATGCATTTTTTTGTTTACTGGAAAAATGTTCAAAACAATAAATTTAAAATGCCGTCTAACAACTGTACTGTATTATACAAGGAATATAATTTAATAAAATCAGGAAGGTGTATCAAAGAACACATGTATGTTTCGTGTGCAAGGGGCCTATTATTTGAAAACAGACCAAAGTTTATCTGTCACTGGCAAAATGTATTTTCTTTGAAAGTGGGTTTCAATGCTGTTTCAATGAATGTGAGTTTCAAGGGCAGATAAGATTTAATGCTAAGTCTATTTGCATTGTGAGACTGTATTGCTTTGTTTAGCGGATGTCTATTAGTGTTTGTGCTGTAAAATGCAGAAGAAAACTTTCAAATGAAATCCAAATCATTACAGAAGTAAAGCAGTATGCACATTACAGTGTTTATGCTAAATGGGGTGAAATACCTAAGTAATGGGACATTGGAATGGCTGCAGGGGGGAGGCTCCATTCGACCATGATTTTGTGAGGAAGGAAAGGTGGCAAACTCAAAGACATCCCCGGCTGAACTATACATCTCAACTGTCTAGATTTTTGCAGAATGAATAGACTTTTGCTTCTTATTTTTGGTTTGTTCCTCATAAAATTTGTGGTTTTCTGGCAAATCATTTAGGAATGAAGTCACTAAATAATGACATACATTGAGTTTCAGACTTCATAACCTTCAGAAAAATGCATGCTAAAGCAAGATCTGTTTAATCTATCAACTGTCTAAGTTTATACAAGAGTAATATTTAGTACTATTTGTATGTTCCCCCAATATATTTGGCCGTGTCCAGATTTCCTACATTAAGAGGTTGAGAGGTACATGTAAATAAATTGCTTTATAGAATTAGGAATATCTAAACCTCTCAACTGTCCCCAATTTTGACTCAAAATGTTGCTCCCCCCCTAATAATCCCTCCACAAAATGGCACTTTTGGAAGAAAACATGGAGGGTTTACAATTATAAATATCTGTAATGATCAGAGTTATAGATTACTTTTATTTCAGAAATGCATGCAGATTCTCTTATTTTGTCAGATGCTCAAGTTAACAGTACTAATATTTTAAAAAAAGTGTTCCTTCTTTGACAGGTTCCGGGCTGTATTATGTGGCAATTTTATATTTTTGCATCAAATTTTGGTCTGTTTTTCATAAAATTATAGTTTTCTGGCAAATTAGTTGCAAATCATTAAAGACTGAAGTTAAAAGAGTAATGACAAGCATTTGAGTTTTAGATTTCATACCCTTCAGAAAATTCATACTAATGCAATACCTACTACTACTCCATTATATTTCTGAGTTTATAACAGCAATATTTAAAAATTGTCCTTATTTTTGGGTATTTGTCCCATTTCTATATATGGCTTTGTCTAGATGTCTTGCTCTGAGATTGAGTGGTATGACAAATGTGGCAGAGCCATCACCATCAGCCAGAGACATTTCAAATTGTGACATACTTGTTGCACCCCACTCCCCATGTAGTGACTCTGGATGTGTCCAAGCAAGGCAAGGAGCAGTTATGCAGTGTAAGTGTGCATAGTATTCCCCCATCCAAGGTAGACACAAGTACTACAGTGGCTTTTCATCTGCCTTTGATTTTTCATATTTTATACTGTTGTTTTATGCTTCTTATTATTCAGAAAATGCATGCTGTTGCAGTGCCCTATTACTCTGTGCTTAAGTAGCAATGCTTTAATGACCATCAGGTAAGCTTGTCTTAGATTGTAAGATACAAGTAAGCTTTAATAAGCATAGTGTTAAAGAATTACCAACATTGAAAGCCTTTTTGCTGTTGTCATGCAGAAAATATTTACATAACTAGATAACGTATAAGCCTTAGGTATTGAAATGCATATGACAGTATTTGTAATAAAGGACAGGATTACAGTATTTTCAGAAGCTCATTACATTTGTTGGAGACTTGCAGTCATCTTTGCAGGCTTTACCTGTAAACTTAACTGAATGCCAGTCTATCATGTGTAAGCCATAACATGTGCAGTAATCCTTTAAGCAATTTATCTTGAGCTTGTTTCTTGTTTGCTGTTCATTTTTTACTTTGCTCATGTTTACCCATGAAACAAGTAGATAGTTGTTGTCAGGCAGAAGGCCTTTTTTGGATAAGAAACATTTTTACAAGTAGGGTATCACAGAGATTGCTACTTTCAGCATTTTACTTGGTACTTTTATAAAGCTGAATATAAATTATAATTAAAACTGCAGTGCAAGGAGAAGTGGTTTGAGTTGAGTGCTGCTGTTTTTTTTTATATACTTGATTTTGATTGGCATTCCAGTAATGTATTTAAAAAGTAATTTATTTTTCTCATGACTCACAAACTGTTTGTTTCCATTTAGGTATTAAGTAAGCTGTCATGTAGCCAATGCATTGAAATATTTTTTCTTTCTACACTTTATTTTGTCTTGATTGGACTCTCATAATGACAGTTTGGCACCCAGGGCAGCGTATTTATGGTTCCAGTTGTTGTGGTTTTGAACATAGCTCCACCCATTTCTAGTTGGTCAAACCCCTTCCCATTAGCCCCACCCATTCCACTGTTTCCTGCAGATCTATATTATATACTTGAAGTTTTATAACTTCGAATGCCATATGACCGACACCATATGGTTGAAGTTATAAAACTTCTAATATATAAAACAAATAAAATAAAAGAAAAAACCCTAAACTAAGGGTTGTAGGCAGGGGGGCAAGCCCTGCCCTGCACCCCCCACACCCCCCGCTCTTTAAATATATCAACTCCGAGACCACACTATAATGCAGTAAAGGGAAGATTTCCCTTTACTGCACTGTAGTATAATGTTGGACTTGGTATATTTAAAGAGCAGGGGGTGTATGGGCACAGCCCCCCACATAGGGCGTGCAGGGGGGCTTGCCCCGCTGCTTTAACCTGTTAGGTTACTTTTTTTTTTAACTGTTCGAAGTTTTATAACTTTGACCATATGGTGTTGATCATATGGTATTCAAAGTTATAAAACTTTGTTCATATAATATAGACCCATCTCCTCCCTTTGATTTGAAGTCATCAGCTGCCACTGGTTGAATCTGATAAGGTATGTCTGTCTGAGAATTATGATAGGCAGGAGTGACTTAGCCAATGAGTGGTGATATGGCACAGTAACAGGTTCGCCTTTTTTTTTTTTATGTATCAGAATCCATATTAGGGGAGCCATAAACATTCCAAAAGGGTAATGATTTTGCCCTTCAAACGTGTCCTTCCTAAAACCTCAGATATGATACTTGCTGTGGTCTAAACTCTCTCTTCCTTTCTCTCTCTCTAAGGTCTAAGCTTAGGCACGTGTTCAAGACTGTCAAGATGTAACTGCTGTATATGTCAGACAATGCTTACAGCATTATTTATTTCATGAAAATTACTGGTCTGTATTCTTTAAATTAATGCAAACATTATGCATAACTTTTAATATTATGTTCACAATATAGTGCTTTAAAGGTAATTATAGTTTATTCATTATTTCTGGATTGTGCTTGCTACAAAGCTGTCACAAAGTGTGACTGATCCTGTGTTATGATACTTTATTGCAGTTTTGTCGGGTGTAGTTCATGTAATTGTAGTCATTGCTGCACTTTGTTATGAGTGTGCCCAGTATAATCATGTAGTACATGCACATCGATTAGTACACAGCACATTAAGTAATCAATGTATAAAACAGTTAAGGTAATTTGTTCTCCTTTGTCCCAAAGTAATAGAGTTAGCCTTTGGAAAGTTGGATCTACCAGCATCTGTATAATGGAGTTATTGAGCTATGTGCAGAGGATACGAATATAAATGTTCAACAGTTCACTTACCAATACATATTGATGTTTCACTGGGTTGAGAATTATGTCACTGTACTGTTATACAGGTATTACTAGTGTATTTAACAAGGCTCATTCAGGACTAAAAATTACGGACAAGATGATGCCAGACTGCATTCATGTGTACTTTGATAGACTTGTGAATTTGAACGTGTATGGTGTGGCATTTGAAGCAGATAGGAGACATATAACTTAACTGATTACACTCATACCAGTAGTAAATACCCAAATAGTAATAACATGGCAGTTAATGCATTTCCTCTATAGCTGAGTCATTATACAATACTAAGAAAACAAGCACTGAACCATTTGGTGCAATTACTGGTAAAACAACAAATACAAAATACATATCACAAACCACAGCATTAGTGGAACTCAATTTAATCCAAAAAATAAAAATTAAAATCCACAGACTAAGTGTTTTTGATGTACAAATGTGGAATGTTAAATTCTGTATGTTTATAAACGATGGTCCATATGTTACTATCTCTGGTTACAAAGGAACTATCCAGTGCCCTGGGTGTTGCAATTATAACACAATGATGGTAGTTTATGTTGCAAGCTGTATGGGATGCCCAGCATTTTATGTGGGCAAAACCACACAAAAACTTAGAAAGTGGATAACAGAACACACCAGGGATATGGAGAACAAAAAGATTAGCAACATCTTATATGTGCACAGTCTGAATTGCAAAAAATTTCAAAGGTTTTTGTTTTTTGTTATTTATAATGTAAGCGAAAATGAAAGGAGAGGTGATTTTAAAGCTTTATTTGAAGTTAGAGAGGCAATATGGCAGTGGAGATTGAACACTAGGCAACAGTCAGATATTAATGATTGCTGTTCGATTGCTGGTATAGTAAAATGTAGGGCAATGCAGGTTTGAATGTCATGTGTGGCTGTTTATGTTATGTATGAAAACCATCATGATATAACTTTTTATATGCTTTTAATAAATAACTGTAGTTACTCACAATAACATTTTGAAAGTTATAGTAAGTATATTTAATATAAGTTATTTATTTATAACATACTAGTTTTGAACAGGATGGATAAAAGCTGTTGAACTGTTTATTGTTTATTACATCCATAGGTTTAAGTATTAAAGGGTTAAATATTTGCATGTGGAATTTTTCAATTTGGTCATGTGATGATCTTTTTTGCTATTTAAGTGTGATTATTTTATATGTTTTTACTCTGATCATGGCCTAGAAGTTAGAAGGGCGAAAGCGCTTAGTCTGTGTATTTTAACTTTTATTTTTTGGATTAAACTGAGTTCCATTAAAACTGCGGTTTGTGGTGTGTGTTTTTTTGTTTATTTGTTGTTTTACCATTATACACTACTGCTGGTATGTAAGTTTGTTTGGCCTAAATTGTTTTGTATAGGTTACTTATCCATTTGTGTTATATGTATCACATGCATTCTATGCACAGTGATATACTAACATTCCTATACACCCAAACCAGTTGTTAAGGGACTGAGTATACATGAGTTTTGCATCAATTTATGTGCATGTTAGTGTATGTCACATGACCATACCTTTCATTTTGCAAGTATATACATCTCACATCTAGTATAGTTAGACAACATAAGTATGGATAGCAGAACAGTATTATGTTGACATGCTGCTGAAAAGGAGAGTTCTATATGTGTCATGTTCTTTTGGATTGCTGTAATTACAAACACACACATGTATGAAGAGTCACACTTCCTATCAATCAAAACATGCAGGTTGCTGCCACAAATACTTTTTTCCTGAATTAATACTATTATTGGAATTATTGCTCAGGTGTCTGTGATCCTCTGCAGTATTTGCCCATTGTTGCAGGTGCGTACACTGCCATTGTAACTTCATTATTGTTTCCTTCATGCTGATAAGGCAACGACAGGGTTACAGTTCTTTTACCTGTATGTATTCTATAATGCCACTCATGTGTATGTAAATTATTTCCTTTGATTACTTCCATAATATGCATTACATTGGCAGTATTGGTCCATTCGTCTGCACCATTTTCATGAGCATGTCTCAGAAAATATATAGTGGAAACAGTCTGTGGGATTCATGAAGCCTTGCAGGATGTGCAGGAATAGTGCAGGAGCTGTTGCACGCAATATGTCCGCCGAGCAATTCAGCAATGATCTTCCGGGACGTGCACAAGTGCTCCTACACCATTCCTGCATGGACACCACTGCCGTATGCTAATTACCTCATTTACTGTTGAAAACCATGCAAATGAGGTGAATTAGCGATTCAGCAAGCCGGCAGGTGTTCATGTAGGAATAGTGTAACCTGCAGAAATGTATTCAGTTACTAGCTGAATACATTTCTGCAAATAAGAAAATGGAGGCATGACAGCCTCAAATAAAGCATGTATTCCATTTATTATGCATGCCAATGGCCAAATATATGCCCATTGGCATGAAAAATAGTTTAATTATTATAAAAATAAAACTTTTATTTTGGCCGATTTTGACCATTTAAGCATAGGGCAGTGGTGAGCAAACGGGATCATGCCGAAAATAAAAAAATAAATCTGAAAAAGCAATTTTCAGGGAAATCTGCATTTTGCTTTATAGGCAATGGCATGCAGAATGAAATCAATACCAGGGAACAGTGGTTGCTAATGGGAAAGGCTCAGTGTGAATGCAGTAACTATGGAGTAAGGCAGTGGGGTATGCAAATGAGGGGAATATTACTGAATCACAGATTTCTTCTAAGTGTCAGACTGCACCTAACCATGTAGGTGATCTAATATGGCAGTATAAGCATGAGAAGTAAATGACCTCAAAAGGGGGTGTGTCATGGATGCTGTAAGCATATTGGAGCACTATTGCCTGGGCGTGTGCTTAGCTAAGCACAGCTAAGCAAGGGTGTGTGTCTGAGACTGTAATATCTGACACCATGAAATGAAGAAAGAGTTTCCATCCAGGGAGGGACATTTCTGCTAAAATGTGTTCAACTTAGCTGAAAGGGTTTGCATGGCACACACTAGGACTTAAACAAACCAAAAACAAAAAAAAAGAATACAGTAAATGGTAACACTGTATATATTTAAGGAAGGGGGTGTGTCAGAGGCTGTATAGCATCATTTACCTTGCCTAAATGGGTGTGCGCAGCGCACACTGGGATTTAAACCACAAAAATAAAAAATACAGGAAATGGCAAGTGGAACAAGAAAAAAAAGGAAATACCAGAATAGAGGCACTCGAATAGAAGTAATAGAGCTGGCAGGTGGAATGTATTATACTCAGGCAATCACACAGGCAGCATCTGCAGCACACCACTATAAACTATGCAAACACCTTTCAGTCTGTTTTTTCCCACAAACTCTACACCACTGGTGTACACAGAAAGGGAAATTTTACCTGACAAAACTAACAAAATGTTAAGGGCTTGTGTTTCTCTCATAGGTTTATAGGTTCATAGGTTCATAGGTTCATACTAGGCTATCTGCCCAAGGGCATTTATAAGCCTAGCCCATAGTTATGTGGCTTTCGCCACCCCTTTAGTTTGAATAAAAACTATGCCTATCATTTTTCTGTGCCTCTGTCAAGCAGTGACACTGAAGTAATCCCTGGGGTATATCTGCGATCTCCCATCCATTGGTCAAGATTCCTCTTGAACAAGGCCAGCGAGGTGCTCTGCCTCACATGTACCGGGATTTTGTTCCACAGCATAGGGAGTCTCTGGGTGATGAATCTGTCCCTCCAGCACGTTCTATTTATAACCGTGTCAAGGTTTAAGTCTCCCGCCTTGTGGTTCTGAGGGATCTAGATTTTTGAGGTGAAGCATATTCATCAAATCTGGGTTTGACATGGCCTTATATGTCAGGCACAGGTCACCTCTGAGCAAGCGGTATGAGACTGAATAAAGCTGGAGTTCTTTCAGTCGGGCAGCATAAGACATATTTTTGAGACCCTTTATCCTTTTGGTGAGGAACTTTTGGGGCCTTTCAAGCTGCATCAGGTGTCTGGTCAGATACATTCGAACGGGCATTGTACTCAATCATAGGTCTAATGAGTGATGAGTACAGGGGACGATGACCTCCCTTGATCTAGATGTGAATCCCTTCATGATCAGGTGGGCGATATAGAAGGTTTTCCTAACTACTTTAGCAACATGAGTGTCAAACGAAAGACTACTGTCAACTTGGGTCCCCAGATCCCTGATGACTTTTTCTGTGCTCAGTGGATTGTCACCTATATGGTAGCTAGGGGTAACCTTGTTTTTCCTGAAGGGTATGACTATGCATTTTGGCGTTTAACTTCAGGCCATGGCTCTGGCACCAGTTATCCGTTTCTGTGAGGCCCTTCTGGAGGATATCTGTGTCAGATGTGTTTTCGACTATGGCCAGTTTGCAGTCATCTGCAAACTTTGTCAGCCATAACCCTCCTGTGTTTGCTTGTACTTCAGAAAAGTAGATGCCGAACAAGAGTGGACCCAGGACTGAGCCCTGTGGGACACCACTTGTGACAGGCTTTGAGTCTGACATGGCTCCAGCAACTCTGACCCTGTGGGTTCTGTCGCTAGCCAGTTTGCAACCCATCTTGTGATGTATGGGTTTACATTCAAGCTGATGAGTTTTTCGATGATACCTGAGTGGGGTATTGTGTCAAAGGCCTTTGCCAGGTCGAGGTAGGCTGTATGGACTGCCTTTCCTCATCAATGGCCTTGGTGACTGTCTCAAAAAGTCAACCAAGTTTAAGAGGCAGGATCTGCCTTTGACAAAGCCAAACTGGGTTGGATCCAAAGTCTGCAAGTTCCCTATGTCTTTATTTATGAGTTCCATTATGATCCTCTCCATGGCTTTGCAGATAAGGCTTGTCAAGCTAATGGGGCGGTAATTTCCAGGGTCTGTGGAGGCACCGCCCTTATGAAGTGGGACCACAGTCGCCGTGCGCCACTCCTTGGGTACGTATCCTGAGGTGAGGCTAAGATTAAACAACTGTCCTAACTGTGGGTTTAATTCCTCGTTGAGTTCATGAAGCACACAGCCGGGGACACCATCCGGTCCCATGGATGCTGTGTTTTTTGCCTTAGTGAGGGCAGTTCTCACCTGGGCATTGGAGATGTTTGGGGGGCTACAATCCTCTGGAATAGATATCTCTCCTTTTGGGGGGGAGGGGGGGGAGAAGTTTGCACTGAACCTGTCAGCCAGTATGTTAGCAATGTGTGTAGGTTCATACATCAGTATGTGCAAGTGGCAGAGGGTGGTGAAGAGGACAATGCTGACAACTGCACCAGACTTAAGAGGTGGAGGAGAAGAGTGTTCTAGCCCAGAGTAACCTAACAGAGGCTACATGATCTGGAGATAGTAGAGCACTACAGAGTGGACAGAGACATACTGCAGCAAACTGTGGAGCTGTGCTGACCTCGCCTCACATCCAGAACAAACAGAGGGAAACCCATCTCAGTGTATACCAAGATATGTGTATCTCTAAGAATACTAGCTACAGGTACTTTCCAAAGATGAACTGGAGATATCATGGGAGTCTCACAGGCATCTGCGTTCAGGATACTCCATCAGTTCCTGGATGCCATGTGACCACATGCCAAGGAGCACATTAAATTCCCCAGCACCTGTGAGGTGCTGACTGGCAATATGCATCTCTTCCACCATGTAACAGATTACCTGGAAGTACTGGATGCAATAGACTGCACACACATCCACATCAAAGCACCAACTGGTGACCGGGGTAGAGTCTACATAAACCACAAGGGGTTCTACTACATCAACTGCCAGGTCATGTTTGATGCCCAGGGCATTATCTTGAATGTGTGTGCTGGATACCCTGGAAGCTATCACAACTCCCACATCTGGCATTCCTCACAGTTGTATCAGTGGTTTGTCAGGGGGGACATCCTGTATGGCCATTTAGTGGAGGATGCTGGCTACGCACTGGAGCTGTGGATGATGACACCCATTAGAAATGCATACACACCCACACAAGAATGTCATAATGAGGCACACGCACAAACCAGGATCATTATAGAGTGTGTGTTTGGGATGCTCAGTCATGGTTCTGCTGCCTTGACATATCTGGTGGAGCCCTGCAGTACTCCCCAGCCACATGTGCACACATGGTCCTAGTATGTACCATGCTACACAATATGATCCTGTGGAAACAGCTGCAGTAGGAATAAAATGAGGAAGGGCTACACAGCTCCCACCATTGCCAAGGCCTCCACAGGCACAGAGTGACTTGGAGGAGGAACATCCTGAGCCTGCCCCTGTAGGCAGGTGGAGGTATGCCAAATATGCCCAGGTCTTGGCAAAGAGGCAATACATAGCACAAACACTGACATTGTAGGGCCCCAGGGACTGATATCTCTTTTCTCTCTCTCTCTGACTCTCACACACAGTAAAGTGGATGCCAAACATCACACCACCTATACATGACCATGTATAGGCAGTGTATTGCATGCATCCGACATAGACAGCCCTCAAGCATGACCCTCACAACAGCTGTAGACACAGTGTAAGCCATTCTCTCTGACAAATTAAAATAATGGGGTGGAATTTTTTCTTATAGCGTATCTATGGTCTTGATCAAGCATGTAAGGGAATGGAGTGGCTAACTGGGATAGTAGCAGACAACTGACAGCTCTGTGGGACAGCAGGATGTGTATCCCCAGTACTGCCCTACCCACTATATGCAGTACTACACTTATCAACAAATACCACTGCAGTATATGTGGTGAGCGAAATAACTAGGAGGGGGGGGGTCATAGGCCACATGTTTAAATGTCAAAGTGGAGGTCCCATAATCACCACCAACACCACACAGCAGATCAGCTGTAGACAACCATACAGAAATGCCCGGCAAAGGCCCCCACATGGCGACATCCATGAAATCCCCACCCACAGAATGTTACACAATGATATCACAGCAGGTCTGGCAGTGGCAGTATGGCTTTAAAGGGTAAGAAGTCTGAAACTACAAATGTCTATGCCAGAACAATCTGACCTGTGGTTGATACTGTTATGTCTGTAGTCTGAAGGATGGGGCACATCACTATGCTACATGAGACCAAAATGTTAAGCAAATATCTGCACAGTTTGTGCAGTTGTGTATCGTGTACAGTCTTATCACCCCCATTTAGTCCTATAGAAATGCAGTAACATGTTCCTAGATTTAAGCAGCATCCAGCTGTCACCCAGACTGATGGCACAATAATAACAGAAAGCAATTGCTAGTAACACCCACAGTCAACTTACTGGTACCATCCCAGGGGTGTCTCCTGCCGGCAGCCTGGGAACATATGATCATCAGAATGCACTGCCCTGCTACAGGTGGCCTGCATCTGTCACACCTGGCCTACAGGCCTCTGGCAAATGCTTATGCCTCACCCACAGTGCCCTATAGGGAGTATCATGGGGTCCACAACAACAATATAACACAGCCCACAAAATGCAAAGAAAGGCCATGCTGACAACTGTGAGGAGAAAACCTGCCAGCTTCAGGGAGCCAGAAATCTGGACAAAGCCATGACTAATGGGGTGATGAAGGTCAAAGAGAAGGACACCTGTGAAATACTGCCCTAACAATGTTATAAAGTTGATGGACTGATTTGTAGTAACATGGAATGGCTGATGGGTATGAAGTCTGAAACTGCAATGCCAACTGTCTGCAATATCTGACTTCAACCCTGAGTGACTTGAAAAACACTTTTGCTGGAAAACCACACTTGTTTGGGTAACTAACAGGATATATGAGTCATGCATCTGGACATTCTCTATGATACTCCATACAATCAACAGGCAGGGTTAGGAGTTTGAACATGAGAATGCACCCACTGCAGGCAGGCCTAACCCTGGAAGATAGTGACATGTCTGCACCCATAGAACCCTGGGCCACAGCCATGGGGAGTAATACACCCCTCCATGATTACTTATCCTATGCAACATCCTGACCCCAACATGTGACATCAAAGCAAAATGAGGTGGGCCATATATATATATATATATATATATATATGTGTGTGTGTGTGTGTGTGTGTGTGTGTGTGTGTGTGTGTGTGTGTGTGTGTGTGTGACAAACACACAGCTCTAGGCTGGTCAAACAGTCTAACACACACACAAAACCCTCCAAGTATAGTCAACCATTGAGGAGAGCTCAATGCAAAGCACTGGTAACTACAGGCAAAAATATCTGCCCAGGACCCCCCCAACATATCCAATCCCCTACAAATCTATCTGGAGTCTGCCTGTCACCCTGATCCTGTCTGACTTATATCACCCAACTGTGGACTGGAAATAAAACTAGGCTAGAACATAAATGCACTTAGACTCCACCATTGTAATATATCACCAAGGTGCTAGACCATTTCCACAGCACCAGCAGTTAATTGCTTGTAGGCACACCCCTCAACAGGCTGAATAGTGAAAGAATGCATAGTATTTGGCCCATAAACCTTGTGTGTGCATCAATCATCCTATCATTCATCCTGTATTCCTCTGGTAAATCACTGTGATGATCTGAGGAGGTATGTCACTAGGTACTGAAACTGTACATGACAGTGTCAAATGGCATATATGACAGATGTCTGTTAAAACCAGCCCTGTAACCCTTGAAACCCATACATTACTGAGAGAAATTGTCACAATCATTGTATGGCCCATTGTCCACACATTTTGATAGGCTATCTCCAGATATCCTGCACCAACAGATTGACAGGTATGGCTGTAGCACAAAACAAACTGGACTGGAGTACAACAATTCCAGGAATGGAGTCTCACAGGTACTACAGAAGGACACACTAGGCATGCTCATTCACTTAGAGAAATGTCAGTAGGATGTAGGAATGAACAGGCCTTCTCCACCCAGTGCACTTTCCATTGCCCCACCTTAGCAGTCCTGAAATGTCTGTCACCATAGAAGTCACTTTTGTTAAGACTAGCCTCATAAGCTCTGTGGCACATGTGGTAACTGCATAACACTGTAGTACAAATAGCTAGCTAGGTAGAAGTTCTAATCTCAGTCTTGGCAACTGTAAAAGAGTGTGTGTTCACAGCTAAAAGCTTTTGGGTTCATTCCAACCCAGTACACTTTGACTTTCCCTACTTTAGCAGTCCTGCAGATATCAGTCATATTAGAAGTTCCTTCTATCAGAGATCAGCTCCATAAGCTCTGTGGCATGTGCAATAACTGCATAACACTCTAGTCCATATAACTAGTTAGGTAGGGGTACTAATCTCAGTCCTGGAAAATGTAAAAGTAAGTGTGTGTGTGTGTGTGTGTGTGTGTGTGTGTGTGTGTGTGTGTGTGTGTGTGTGTGTGTGTGTTTGTTTGTTCACAACTATAAGCTTTTGGGTCCTTTCAAACCCAGTACACCTTCCCTTTCCCCACTCTAGCAGTCATGCAGATATCAGTCATCTTAGAAGTGCCTTCTGTTAGGGCTTAGCCTCATAAGCTCTGTGACACATGTGATAGCTGTATACCACTATAGTACAAATAACTAGTTAGGTAAGAGTTCTAATCTCAGCTCTACCAAATGTAAACGTGTGTGTGTATTTGTTCACAACTGCAAACTTTTGTGTCTAGTCAAACCCAGCACACCTCCCCTTTCCAAACTCTAGCAGTCATACAGATATCAGTTATCTTAGATGTACCTTCTGTCAGCCCTCAGCCCCATAAGCTCTCTGGTGTGTGCGATAACTGTATAACACTATAGTGCAAATAACTAGTTAGGTAGAAGTTCTAATCTCAGTCCTAGCAAATGTAGAGGTGTGTGTGTGTGACAGTTGTATGTGCAAGACTGAGGGAGTTGTGTGTTTCTTTATAGGTGAAACAATTTATGACATTTCTATCCATGACACTTCACAGTGCTCCACCTTATCAGTCCAGATGATGTCAGTCCCTTATCAACAACATTGGCCAGCTGTCAGCCCCGTAAGCTCAGTAGTGTGTGTGATAAATGCTTAACACTATAGTACAAATGATTAGTTTGGCAGGGTTCCACTCTTCCAGCAAATGTGCGTGAGGGTATGTATGTTTGTAAGTAGAATTGTTTGGATATGTTCCCCACCCACTGCCCTACTTTATCAGTCATGCCGATGTCATTCCCCATATCAACACTTTGGCCAACTTTCAGCTCGGTAAGCTCTGTAGCATGTGTGATAACTGTGTAACACTATGGTACAAATCAGTAGCTAGTTGGGGGTTCTACTCTCATATCTAGCAAGTGTGTATGTATATGTATCTGTTTGCAGGACAAAGTATTTTGATAGGTTGAACACCCACTGCACAGCATTATCAGTCCTGCTGATGTCATTCCTTTTATAGGTTCACAAGTGTGTAGTAGGTAATGGCCCAGGAGTCTTAACAAGCCTAGCACATAGAGGGGCCCTGCCATTGTGCCACTTGATGTTACGTCCCAGTGCCTGTATCAAGTATAGCCACTGCAGTGATCCTTAGGTTGAACTGTCTATTACCCATCCACTCATCAAGATTTCTCTGGAACAGGGTCAGCAAGGTGCTCCATGTGACATGCATGGGAAGTGTATTTCAGGGCATGTGCAATCTCTTGGTGAGGGACCTGTCCCACCAGCATGTTGTGGTGATTGTGGTATTGAGGTAGAGGTTTGTATAGTGTGTGGTGTGGACGTATTTATCTGTAACATTTCTAAACCAGCTGGGTCAAACATGGCTTTGCAAGTCAAGCATGCATAGTTGCTAATTAGATGATATGACACAGAGAATAACTTGGGTTTTCTAAGTCTGTGTAGGGTGTGTGCTTAATGCCTAGGAACCCATTTGTGAGGTGCTTCTGTGGCTTCCCCAGGTGTAGCAGGTGCCTAGTGAGGTGCATGCAAATGGGCCATAATACTTGGGGAGTGGCCTAATGAGGGAGTAGTAGACAGAGATCATTACCTCTGTCTTCCTGGATGCAAAACCTTTGGCAATGCAATGTGCCATATAGAAAGACTTTCTGACCACAGTTGCAATGTGGTGGTTGAAGGAGATGTTGCTGCCAACCTGTGTCCCCAGCTCTATTATAATGCCTACAGTGTTCATTGGGTTCCCATTGATGTGTAACTTACTGGGAACTGAGTGTTTTACCAAAGGGGATGATGATGTATTTTGTGGTGTTAAGCTTGTGGCCATGGTTTCCATACCACTCACTGGTCTCAGTGAGGCCTTTCTGTAGGATGTCTGCATCACTTGTGGAGTTCATGAGAGGTCCCAGCTTGCAGTACTCTGTAAACTTGGTCAGCCAGAGTTCCTCTGTGTTGGCTAGACTCCTGAGAAGTAGATGCTGGACAGGAAACTATCCAGTACTGATCCCTGTGGGACCCCACTCGTGACTGCTTGCCAGTCTGACTTGGAGTTTACCACTGTCACACTGTGTGTTCTGTGAACTAATTTGCAAACCACCCACTGATATAGGGGTGGATGCCTAGCTTGCTGGGTTTACCAATAATCCCTGACTGAGGAATGGTATCAGAAGCCTTGGCCAGACTGAGGTAGGCTGTATGCAGTGCCTTACTGTCATACACAGCCCTGGTGACTTACTCAAAGACATCAACCAGGTTGAACAGGGATGATCTGCCATTCAAAGGCCAAACTGTGTGGGGTCCAGAGTTAGGAGATCACCCATATCTTGGTCAATCAAGCCCCTGATGATGCATCCATAATATAGTAGACTTAGGCTATAGGCCCAATAATCCCCAGGGTCTTTAGATGCTACCCCATTTATGGAGAAGGATGACTGTAGCAGTGTGTCATTTTGGAAAGACAAATCCTGAGGTGAGGCTGTGAGTGACTAGGGCACATACATGTGGTGCCAGGTCTCCTTGTATGTCATGTAGAACACATCCATGGATATGTTGGGGTTCCATGAAAGCTGTATCCTTGCCTGTGGACAATGCAAGTCTAACCTGGCCTGCAGTAATGCTGGGTGCCTAACATTCATCTGCCCATGTGATTGTCCCCTTGGGGGGGAGAGGATAAAGCTGGCATTGACTGTGTTGGCAAGACTGTGGCCAATATCTGTTGAGTCAGGTTAGGAATCAGCATTGCGCAGTAACTCACAGCACTTGTGGTTATTGCTTTGGACGTTGTTTATATAACTATTAAAGGTTTTTGTGATTGTCATCAGTGTCTACTGAAAATCTGCCTTCATGGCTACCTGTAGGTGATTCTATGAGGGATCCCAAGTTGTGTTTGAGGCTAATAAGTGGGTTCACAAGTCTTGGGACAACACCATTTTCTGCAGCAGTGTCCTCCTTCTGTTGCACACTTTAGTAATAGCAGAGGACCTCCAGGTTTGGAGAACAGTGTCTGTGTTCTGTTGGCTATGGTTATTACCATGCATCCATGTACATGTTTCTGCAGTGCAACAATCATGCAATTATATCTCATTGGCATGGGTACAGTGAATTCATCCACCCCTATTTTATGACTGCAATATCACTATTGGAGAGGCTTGACAAGGTGGTTACCTTTGAGGGGAGTGTGGGTGAGCTCCATGTTGATTACATCATGTTTGGATCTGATCAGGTAGGGATTGACAACTGTGGTTGAACAACAGTCCCATATGTAAGTAATCATCACAGGTCAAGGTTGTTGTATCCTCTACTGGGGGTCAGTATGAGCTGGTCCAGGCCATTGGAAGTGATGAATTCCATGAAGCATTCGGCCAGTGTGCTGGTGCTTGATTACTTTCCCCAGGTGATGGAGGGGTAGTTGCAGTCTCCTACTATGTCAGTCTTGGGTTGGACATTCACAGATGCCAGGGTGTTGAAGAATGTGCATTGACAGTCTAGGGACATAGATGTGTACCCATATCAGGCTATGGTCTAGATTGCACTATTACCCTAAGGCAGTTGTACCAGAAGTATCTCTGATGCATTATGCTGGGATAGTAGTCTGGAGGTGTGCCTATTCATAATGAATATGGAGACAACACCACTTGTGGAGGTGTGATGTGATCCATGTTTGGGGGCTGACAGCTGTGGATTGCATCATAGCCTGTTACTGCAGGGCTGCTGTCTGCTGCTGTGCACCACCTCTCCATTACAGTGGAAATGCTAGTGTCCTCCACTCCAAGAAGTGCTTTGAGTGACTGCATCCTGACAGATGTCTACTGTTGAGCAGGATGACCCTCAGATTGCATACATGTCTAGCTGCTATGGTGGTAATTTCATTTGGAACACTGCCTAATAAGGCAGTATAGGGACGGCACGACACTTAGCCAGTACCTGGAAACCCAGGGCTGACAGATGTAGTATATCTGTGGCAAGTCACTGAGGTCTGTCAGTCATGTTATCCCAAGCAGAGAGATACTGGATCCCCTGAGAATGACACAAAACATGCAAGTCAATGCTACAGTCAATCATCTGTTGTTAGTACTGCAGCATCACTTAGGGTGACAGCAGCATACTTCTCAGGGCTACTGTCACACCTGTCTGGACCACATAATCAGGGAGTCCAACCATGTTTCCTGTCATGTTGTCCAGGGAGGTGTGTCCCAGGTCATTCACACCCACATGGATACAGAGTGATACTCATAGTTGTTGTGGAGAGCCATGACTGGCTATGTCATGTGTTGGATGCTGGCATGTGATAGATATTTGGGTGTTACCTGCTCCATATTTAACTTAGTGAGTGGGATATGTGTGTGCCTCAGTACTGAGTTACCCATGATCACTGTATTGTCCGAGGTGGATAGCCCAAAAAGTTTAGGTTGAAAGGCATACTGTGTAGGTGAAATATGTTTCCTTTGGCATATGCCATGTTGTTGTGTCTGAGTGGCTGTCTGTCTTGATGGTCTGTGCTGTTTGGGTAAATGTCCATTGAGTGTCTCTGTGAAGGTGGGTGTGTGGTTTTTCACTGAATGTCATGGCTGTCAAAGTCAGTGTCATGGTGAGCTATGTGTTCCACATGGTGTGCTGCAGGTGCTGATCTTATACTATTGACCTGATAGTCCATTTTTTTGCTGGAGAGTGTGTATGCCTACATTTGGTGATATACAGGTTAATCTCACAGGTCTGAGTGTTTGGAGTTTAGAAGAGAGGGCTGTCTGTGTAGATGAGCCAGTTGCAACAGTAACTCAGAATGGACAAGTGCACCAGATTGATGGGTGAAAGCACAGAAAACTGCACTTCAATCATGCCAGGAGGGGTGGATATAACTAGTAAGTATTGGGGCTACTTCTGTGATGAACTAGTACTGCTGACAACTTCTAGGTGTGCCACACTTATTGATACAATAATCTGGTGAAGTGCCAAGCTATAATGTTATTTGGAGTGCAAGACAGAACGGACTAGCATGATACAAGGGTGAAACTGAAGGCAGACTTTCTGCCACCTGTAATACTTTACCTCAGCTGTGCAGTTATCAGCAGCTTTGGCTGTTTGAAAGTTCAGTAAGCTCTGTAGTGTGCGTGGTAACTGTGTAACACTATAGTTGATATAACTAGATAGGCAGGAGTACTAATCCAATACTGGCAAGTGTGTGTGTGTGTGTGTGTGTGTGTGTGTGTGTGTGTGTGTGTGTGTGTGTGTGTGTGTGTGTGTGAGAGAGAGAGAGAGAGAGAGAGAGAGAGAGAGAGAGAATCATGTACTGTCTGGCTAATACACTTTATGACTTGTGTACTACCCTTTACACTTCCCCTCACTCCAATTTAGTTGTCCTGTTGATGTCATCCACCTTAGAAGTACCTTTGGATGAGGTGAAAATGTATAAGCTCTGTGGTGCATCTGATAACTGCATAGCACTATAGTAGAAATAACTAGATAGGCAGGAGTCCTAATCTCACAAGTGGCAACTGTTTAGATGTGTGTGTTTGTGTGAGGAACATATAGTGTGTGGGTTATACCATTTTTTTGACTTCTGTACCACCCTTTACACATCCTCTCACTCCAATATAGTAGTCCTTTTTTCACTGATGCTATCAAAAATCTTGCTAGCCATCTTTCTCCCGATACCTCAAATCTTCCTACTTCAACCACTATCCCACCTCCTCCATTTTATTTTCAACCAGTGTCTACTTCCTTTATTTGTTCCCTTCTACTAAAATTAAAACCTACCACCTCCTCAGCTGACCAACTCCCTGCCGAATTCTTGCAAAAAGGAGCTAAAGCCATCGCTCTCCCCATTTCTATACTGATCAATGGAACCATAAATGAAGGAACTATCCCATCTATATGGAAAATTTCCCATATCATTCCACTACATAAAGGGTGGCACTCCAATGACTATTCTAACTTCCGCCCAATAGCTCTGCTATCTCCCCTTGCAAAAATAATGGAAAAATGTATCCATAAGCAACTACTCTCACACCTTCTCAACTATGACTTACTTGCCAACTGCCAACATGGTTTCAGACCTTTCCACAGTACCACCACTGCCCTGCTATCCTTTTCAGACACCATCAACAATAACCGTAACAATAATATTCTTTCCTCAGCAGTCTTCATTGACTTATCGAAAGCCTTCGACATGGTTAATCACCAACTTCTCCTGCACATACTGAAATCCCTTTCACTTGATCCCCTAACCATGAATTGGTTTAAATCTTATCTTGAAAACAGCCAGCAGGCTGTATTGTGGCAAAATAAACTGTCTGATAATCAACCCATCTCCCTTGGTGTTCCTCAGGGATCCATTCTAGGTCCACTCCTTTTCTCCATTTATATTAATGATCTACAAGCAGCAATACCACACACAACCTGCATTCAATATGCAGGCTCCTCTGAAACTGAATGTAAAACTCTAACCCAAAAAGCTTTCAATACTGTATAGCAATGGTTCTTAAAGCACTGCCTCCTTCTTAATCCACAAAAAACTAAACTCTTACTTATCACACCAACCCAAAAATCCACCCCCATACATCTCACACTTATATCAAATGACGACACCATCATTTGTCCCAACCTAACCACTAAACTCTTTGGAATAACACTTGTCAACAACCTCAACTTTGATAACCATATAAACAACACAATAAAATCAGTGAACAAAAAACTGGGATCCCTTTACAGAATTAAGCCCTTTCTTATTCCAGCAGCTAGGACTGTTACAGCCAGAACCCACTTAATCTCAACTCTATCCTATGCCTCCCCCATATATACTAACCTTTCTAAAAACAACCTCAACAAACTGGCCACATCCTATAATAATATTGCTAGATTTGCCACAGGCTCCCCTTTCAAAACTCATCACTGTCTGAATCTAAAACAACTAGACTGGTTAGAATTTCACAATCAGCTTAAATTTCTACAGCTCCCCATAGTTCACAAGGCCCTGTATAAACCCACCCACACCCCAATACTCTCTACCCTCATTACTCCTTATAATAATAAAAAGAACCTATGCTCCTCAGATAAACTACTTATTAATACTTCAAGATCCATTCACTCAGCAGGCGACTCCCTATACTCTAACTCTGTAGGAAAGCTATGGAATGTTCTACCCACTGAACTAACATCACAAAGTTCTATTTCACTCTTTAAAAAGAATCTAAAGCTATTCCTAAAGAAACAATGGCTATGCTCCTGTACTAAGCCCGACTAACCTCTCTCCTTCTAAACTACAACTACTCCTTACTCTATAATTTTTTTCCTAAACAAACATAATACCATGTTATCATAAAGAATATGTACGTTTACATGGATACTGTATCTTATGTACAATACCCTTGATTCCTACTGCAAATTCTATTCCTGCTAAGACTAATTATTTTGTAAAAAAAAAAAAAATATTATTTTGTAACAACTGCTTTTTTGTGTAATAACTTTTTTTTACTTTTTGCACATTTTATCAGCTACTATTTTTTATCTGTTATTACTCTTAAAGTATTTATGTATTATTATTATTTCTATTTTTATTTTTGGAGCTTTTCTCCTCGGGCCTCTATTGAAAATGGACAGGCATCCAGCTAGACTAGCCTGGTCAACAAATGTAAAATAAAATAAATAATAAATAAATAAATAAATGTCATCCACCTTGGAAGTACCTTTTGACAAGGTGAAAATGTGTAATCTCTGTGGTGCATCTGATAACTGTGTAGCACTGTAGTAGAAATAACTAGATATGCAGGAGATCTAATCTCACACTGGCAATTGTTTGGATGTTTGTGTGAGAATCATGTAGTGTGTGGGTTATACCATTTTTGACTTTTGTACTACTCTTTACACTTCCCCTCACTCCAATTTAGTAGTCTGACATCATGTCATCCACCTCAGAAGTACCTTTGGAGTAGGTGAAAATGTATAAGCTCTGTGGCGTGTCTGATAAATGTGTAGCACTATAGTAGAAATAACTAGATAGGCAGAGGTTCTAATCCCATTACTGGCAACTGTTTGGATGTGTGTGTGTGTTTGTGTGAGAATCATTTAATGTGTGAGTTATACCATTTTTGACTTCTGTACCACACTTTACACTCCCTCTCATTCCAATTTAGTAGTCCTGTTGATGTCACTCACCTTAGATGCACCTTTGGAGTAGGTGGAAATGTGTAAGCTCTGTGGAACATCTGATAACTGTGTGGCACTGTAGTAGAAATAACTAGATAGACAGGAGTTATAATCCCAATACTGGCAGCTGTTTGTGTGTGAGGATCAGATCTTGTGTGGCTTATACCATTTTGATGTGTGTACCATATATGGCTGGTGACCACCTCCTGATGCCATTACTTTATATAGTGTGGTAACAGCATATGACTCACATGCAGCAGGTTAAACCATTTTACAGTCCTCTGTACAGATGTATCTGGAATATCCAGATGTTTGCAACCTATACGTGGTTGGAAGTGGTCTATGTGCCTTAGCAATGCCCGTGTATGTGATATTGTAGCCAAATAGGCCACAGTGAGTGTACTGACACATATGGCAGCATCAGGTATCATAACTGACTGAAACATCATGCTGATGCAAAGTCTGCCCCCCTCTCAGTTGGTCAGCCTTGTGGGTGCAATACATGAGTCCAGATGCTTGGTTTTACAAGTGAAATGTCCATGTTATGGGTCACATTAAAGGATGGAAGAGGTAGTGTGGACTGACATATTGTGGTCTCAATTTGTATGTATCAGAAAAACCTTGAATCTGAACAGGGGTGTGTACACAGTTTATATCCACTGTATACCAGTAATGTGTCACACATGTCCCTAACTTAGGCCATTTGTCCAGCCCATTTTGCTGGCCTCTGTCCAGATGTCTTGCACCGACAAGTTGTGAGGTATGCTACATGAATGTTGAATTCACCTCAGATAGGCCCCAGTGGTGACCACTGTGATGCAATGCAGTTAACCCCGCCACAAGTGAACATGCACATAAAGCAATATAGCTATTACTGATAGTTGTGTGCATGGTAAACTGCATATCATTTACATGCCTGGGGTATTGCCAGGCCACAACAGAATTATGTCATACTCACCAGCTTCAGGATGCTGTCCCATATGCAGACCAGAGGTACCTAGATAGTTGTGAGAGAGAGGTATTGTCAGCAGACTCACATGTGGCCTTGGTAAAGGATGGATGCAGCATGTCTGCACATTTATTGTACAAACCCCAATAATATACAATTTTCTGTCCTCACCATAGATGTGCACCTCTGTGCATTAGAAAACCCCATCCACAACTGCAATCAGACATGACACATGGATGTAGATAAAATACAGATACAATTTTATCTGATACAGTAGTGTACTAATCCCCACTGGGCCCTTACCTGCATGCTCCCTGTCAATTGTGTGGGTGCCACCCAACTCCAGCATGTTGGCCTCTGTACCCTGGTGTTGTACTGGAGTGTGTGCCTCAAGGTTGGTGGGAGCTCATATGCTACACAACTTGGTTGTGTGATGGATGACAAAGAGAAATGTGAAGTCATTTGAATGATGTGGTGATGACTATACCCAAGGGAGACAGAGTGGTAATTGCAGCAGATGTCAATGGGCATGTTGGTGAAGGGAACAGAGGGTCTGTAGAAGTGATGGGTATGCATGGTGTTAAAAGAATGCAGACAGTGAAATGGTAGTGAATTTTGCAAAACAGATGGACATGGCTGTGGAGAATATGTACTATAACACAAGGGAGGAGCATAGGGTGAGTTACAAGACTGTAGTAAGATGCACACAGGTGGAATATATCCAATGTAGGAGGGCCAGTTTAAAGTAGATTGGAAACTGTAAAGTGGTGAAGGGGAAAGTGTATTTAGGCAGCATAGAATGCTGGTCTGCAGGATGATGTTGGTGATCAAGAAGATGGAGAGTGTGAGTTCAGCAGCAAGGATCACATGGTGTGAATTGGAAAAGGTGATTGTGAGGTGGAGTTCAAGGAAGAGTTAAGATAGACACTGAGTGATACTGTCAATTTACCACATATCTGGTTAAGTATATCAAAGCTACTAAGGGAGATGGCTAGATAGGTGCTTGGTGTGACATGTGAATGGAGGAAGTAGTACAAGGAGACCTGGTGGTGGACTGAGGAAGTGCAGGGCAGTATACAAATAAAGAGGATGGGGAAGAAGGAGTGAGACTGTCAGAGAGATGAGGAAAGTAGACAGGAGTGTGAGGAGATCAGGTGCATGGCAAAGAGAGAGATGTGGCAAAGGCTAAGGATGAGGCATATGAAGTGTTGTATGACAGTTTGTACACTAAGGAGGGATGACAGGAGCTGTACCGATTGGCTAGACAGATGTACTGAGCTAGGAAATATGTGCAGCAGATAAGAGTGATAAAGGATAATGAGGTAAATGTGCTCACAAGTGAGGAGAGTATGTTGACCAGATGGACAGGGTACTATGAGAGGCTGATGACTGCAGAGAACAGAACAGATGAGATTGGATGATGTGGGTATGGTGAATCAGGAAGTGCAACAACTTAACAAGGAAGATATAAGGGTAGCTATAAAGGGGATGAATACTGGCACAGCTGTTGGCCCACATTACATGCCTGCGGAAGCATGGAGGTGTTTAGGGGAAATGACAGTGGTGTGTTTACCCACACTATTTACTGATATCTTGGGTGGTGTGAGGTTGCATGAGGAGTGGAGAGAAAGTGCTCGGGTACGGTTTTAAGAATAGAGTTGATGTGCAGAGCTTTTGTAACTACAAAGGGATACCATTGAGTCTGATCTGTACTGAGAATAGGGAACCGATTTAGGAGACCCTACAGAGGTGGAAACATGCTGTAGAGATGGGAGTAATGAAGGTCACAGGACTATGACAGAGTATCTGTGTGTGAATGAGAGGGATGATAGTGGAATTTTGAGGATGCATGGAGCAGATTTGGCAAAGGTGGATGTGCTTAAATGATTTGTATCAACATTTCAGAGTAATGACAACTGTGTTGGACAGGTGAAGAAGAGAGTACAGGCAGGATTGAGAGGTTGTGAGTGTCTGGACTGAGTTGTGACAGATGAGTACAAGTAAATGTGATATGTAAGGTCAACAAGAGGATAATGAGATCACCTATGTTATATTGGTTGGAGACAGTGGCAGTAAGAAAAAAATGCAGGAGACACAGCTGCACATGGCAGAGGTACAGATGTTATGATTTGCACTGCATGTGACATGAGTGCACAAGTTTAGCAATGTGTATATGAGAGGGACAGGCCATGTTGGACAGATATGACACAAAGTTGGAGAAACAGGATTGCATCAGTTTGGACATGTGCTGAGGAAAGCTGCAGAGTATATTGGAAAAGGATGGGTAATGATGTAGCTGCCAGGAAATAGGAAGAGAGGAAGGCCTCAGATAAGGTGTATGGATGTGCTGAGATAGGACATGCAGATGGTGGGTGTGTGACAGCAAGATTCAGGGGACAGGCAGAAATGGTGACATATGATCCACTGTGGCAATCCCAAATGGCAAAAGCCAGAAGACAATGAAGGGGGATGTTGTAATGTCAGTCTTCTCAGATTTACCAACTGTTAGACAGACATACAACTCTATGGGTAAATGACTACAAATATGAGGCACACATATGATCAGTGTGCATAACACTGGACAGTTAAATGTTATGAGCTCAGTATATAGCATGCAGTTCAACACACATCTGCAGCAGTACTTTACTATGCATATACCATGTATAGGTGTCTCACATATCTGAGACAAACAAGTATATACTAGTTGTATTCACAAGTAAGATATGGATATATACAACATCCCAGTAGCTGGCCTAGCATTGTCAAAGTCATTATTGTTCAACACACTCCAGTAGTAGTCATATGTGAGCCATCCTTTCCTGGGGCCTTACTGATGACCTATGTCACTGCAGACAGACCCAGAAGCTATAGCCATAGTTTCTGATCAGCAATATATTAGTACAGCAAGTCTTGAGACATATATGTTAACCCTCCACTTTCACATTCTTATATACCTTCTACTGCAGTCCATGAGATGCTTACTTGTTCGACATACCTGTTTTTGTATTTTTCAAAGTATAGTTGGTTATATGCTATTTGTTGTCTTTTCCCCAGTTTCTCCTTCTCCATCTCCACACACATGCAGGGTGTACATCTATGTTGCACAGACAGCAGCTTGCCTTTTGTAGGTAATGTTCATGAGAAACTGATGGCCTGTGCACCAATTATTGTTGCCCACTTGCTAATTGCATGCAGAACAGCTGTGTTGTTATTCTGATAAACAATGGCATCATCACACGCTGCTATAATTGGGTTCTTCATGTGGGTGTAGCCTCTTTACCTTGCCTGTGAGGGGACTTCATGGAGGTGTGTGAACAACAGCATTACAGAGTGTATTTGGAAATACCTCTTATAAAACTATGGAGACAGGCCAACAAAATGGGGGAGAATGTTCCACTCAGTGACTGAATGTACTTATTGCTGTAATACATGTGGATTAATGGCAGTCTAACAGGGTTTGTGTGAACATATGGAATTGCTGTGTGATGTAGGTTGAAGTATTTTGTGGCTGTCCACAATACACCTCAAAGTGCTGTGCTTTACAAGGGTTGCTGATGTCCCTCACCTCACAAGTTTGTTGGGATGCCCTTCAGCCTATTACCTCTGTGGTATTTATGATACATGTGTAACACTGTAGTAGCAATAACTAGATAGGTAGGGGTCTACTCTCATTCCTGGCAAATGTGTGTGTATGTGTGCACACAAGACCAGTATCCTGAGTGTGTGTGTTTGAGTGAGCAATATTTCCACTGAGTGGCCATGTTGTAAGCCATTGTACTCCCAGCACATGTCATACATTCAGCTGTATGAGGGCCTCTTTTTACATCAACCGTACAGGTACCTGTACACACATGGCAGACCTATAAGCCCTGTGCTGTGTGCAAGCAACAGCTATGTAACAGTATAGAATGAGCAGCTACAGAGGCAGAGCTCCCAATCACAGTAATGGCACACTTGTGTTTGTGCATTGTTTTGTATAGCAGTGTTTGTGAGTGTGTACACCCCTGCATGACATTAGTATGTAACCTGTCACACCCACTACACCACCCATTGCCATACCTTACAAGGCATGTTATGTTACTCACTATACACATATTGTGGAAACTCACACTATGAGCTCTGTGCCACCTGTGATGACTGCATAATACTGTACTACCTCTAACTAGATGGGTAGGGATTTCAAAAGCAACACTTGCAATTGTGGTTGTCTGTGCCTGTGTCTGTGAATAGTATCCTATGTGTGTTGGATGAACACAATACCCTCTGTGTGTGGAAATTACAAATCTGAATTGTGATCCTCCCACTAGACTTACCAGAGTCCACTGTACAAGAGATGCTGATGTCAGCCACCATACACCTACCTTTATACACTCCTCAGCACTACAAGCATCATAGCATGTGCATAAACTGTTCTACAGACCTGTCAATTGTGTGCATATGTTACTTAAATATGACATACCCAATTTGTTACCACACTGACATACCCCTTATAGTGTACATGGACACATCCTGCTGATATACAGACACCTTGAAGACAAACAGAATATATTATGGAGACCACATGCAGACAACATTAACAATAATGCATAATGGCTAGGAATAATGCATAATGGCTGACAGCTACAAACCCTGACATGTAAGCATTAAACCTGCTAGCTGTCAACACTACACAGCAGTACATTGTTAAACTGCACTAAGATCTAAGTTCACCCTGTGCATCAGAACCATATTAGCATGTCCCTGAACTGATAGTATGGATAACAGGGATGTGGCACAGGTATCATCTTATGCACAGGGTGTGGTGTGGGTTTCCCAGAGGTCTGGGCTAGGCCATTTGGTGCACATCATGTGTGTGTGTTTGGGGGTTGTATCTGAAATGGGCTGTGCAGAGGTAGTGTGTGTAAGTCTGGAGGTTATCTTGTTGTGATGGTGATGTGTGTGTGTGTGTGTGTGTGTGTGTGTGTGTGTGTGTGTGTGTGTGTGTGTGTATGCACACAGTCACACTGTGTGGCTGCCCTACACAGGGGTATTTTGGACAGCTGTGGACCATACATGGTAGGGTG
>NC_056726.1:933568971-933666193 GCF_019279795.1 Protopterus annectens
CTTTGGCCAGATCAAGGTAGGCTGTATGTGCCACCTTGCCTTCATTCATAGCTCAGGTGACTGACTCCAAGAAGTTGACCAAGTTGATTGAGCAGGTATGACCTACCCTTCACAAAACTAAACTGTGTGGTATCCTGAGTCTGCATATTCCCATATCCCTGTTTATTAGGTGCATGATGATGCATTCCATAGCTTTGCATAACAGACTTGTCAGGCTATTGGGGCAGTAGTTCCCAAGGTCTGTAGTCACTTCTCCTTTGTGGAGAGGGTTGACTGTAGCAGTGCACAATTCATTAGGGACAGGGACAAAGCCTGAGGTGAGGCTGGTTGTGATTTAACAGGGCACACAGGTGAGGAGCCAAGTCACTCTGTATTTCATGTAGAACACTGCCAGAGATATTGTCAGGTCCCATAGAAGCTGTATTCTTGGTCTTGGACAGTGGTATTTTAACCTGCGCAGCAGTAATACTTGGTGCCAGGCAGTGTACTAGTATTGTGATTGGTCATTTGGGGGGGGATAAAGTTTGCACTCAATATGTCAGCCAGTATATTGGCAATATTTGTTGGCTCAGTCTAGGAGGTACCATTGTCCAGTAGCTCAGAGCAAATCTTGGTATTCTCATGGAGATTCTTTGCATAACTGTATGAGGTCTTGGGGTTCTCTTTACTATGTGCTCCAATTCTGTTTTTACAGCTAGCTTCAAAGTATTTGATGAGGGATCTCAACTTTTAATTGAAGCTGATAAAAGTTTTTTTCCAGTCTTGGGACTTCATCTTATTCCGTATCAGTTTTCTCCTTCTGTTGTACAGTTTCTTTATGGCTGGAGACCACCAGATTGGCTTACTTATTTTGGAGGTGAGTGTCTTGGTTCTACTGGGTATGACGGTATCCATGCATTTATTTACATGTCCATAGTGCATTGTTGTTTGATTCAGCTGTCATGCAACTAGTGTCCCTTTGCTGGCTGCAGTGAGGTTAGCCACCTCTGTTTTTAGAAGGCCAAAGTTAGCTTTGGAAAGGCTTCCATGGTGGTTACCTGTGCAGAGGGGTGGCAGGGCTGTGGATTTCCAAAGGTGATTACTTTGTGGTCAGATCTAACAAGGTAGGAGTTGACTATTGGTGTACAGCAACAGTTGCCCATGTTAGTAAGGACCTGTCAATGTGACGGGCAAGTGTATCGGTACATGATTAGCTTTCCCACTTAATGGTGGGGTAGTTGAAGTCAACCAGTATGAGAGCGTTAGGTTGGACACTAATATTCTCCAGGGTGTTTAGGAACATGGAGTGTGTGTCTTGGCACATGTTTGGGGATCTATAGCAGGCTACAACATGAACCACTGTCTTACCCAATGTTAGCTACACCAGCAGGATCTGTGATGCATAATGGGCTACTACTATGGAGGTGTGTGCATCCTTTATAAATATGGAAATACCACCACCATTGGAGATTCAGTCCAAGTTCTGCAACCAAAAGGTGTGGAATGAGTTATAGGCCTGTAGTGCAGGGGTGCTTCCTGCTGCCTTTAACCAGGTCTCTGTTACAGCACAGATGACATTGTTCCCCATTGTAAGGAATACATCCAGTGAGTGCATTGTCAGATTTAGACTTAGGGTTATTTAGGGTGCAGCAGCATGACCCTCAGATAGCATGTGTTTGTAGCTGTTTTATATTTATGTATACATACATATATATATATATATATATATATATATATATATATATATATATATATATATATACATATGTGTGTGTGTGTGTGTGTGTGTGTGTGTGTGTGTGTGTGTGTGTGTATTTATTCAACTTTCTATCTATATGTGTGTATGCATATATGTAGACATAAATTTAGATATATATCTCTATATAGGCCACAAAGTACCTCACAAATAGGATCCTAGGCCTTAAACATTTGTACTATATGGACAGTCTAAAAACACTCCCAGCTATTCTCTGTCTCATATTGCCTACTTAGAGGCGATCTCTGTTTGACTTACAAAGTCATGTAAACCAAAAAAAGACCAAATTAAACCAAGAAGTAACATAGTCCAGCACAACAGGACCTGGAAAGCTCACAAACAATATTATTTTCAAGTCCCTTTGCGTGGCAAATACCAACACAAACACAGCTTAATAGTAAAGCCTTTATTAAATCCAGTTAACGATGCTGAATGCAATAAAAAATATACAACCAAGCGCTTTTGCTCGGCTACTACCGAGCTTTATCAAGGTGAAACAAATACTGCTCCACTTCTATTAATTTATACTCTTTACAAAATCACATGACCTCATTAATTAAACCAATTTATAAAATAAAATAAATGGATATTAAATACAAAGTATAAACACTTTCATTTCTAAAAACTTAGTACAATATATATAAAAACTATCATAAAAAATAAACTTCCATTAATTGGCAAAACTAAATATTAAAATTTTGGATTATTACAATCCAGCTTGCCTCATTTTTAAAACACTATTTATGTTAATATTTTCATTCATGCCAGGAAACTTACTGGCATCAAGTTTCAACTGCCAGAATAATTCCCGATATTCCAATCTAGTTTCCCAGCTACCACCTCTAACATCCGGTACAATTTGTTCAAGTATAACAAAATTTTATACGCATATTTTCACAAATCAAGGAGTGTTTATAAAAAGCATTGCTTTCCTTATGGTTGGTGATATCATTAAAATGCTTGTATACTCTTCTTCTAAAAAATTGCTCGGTTTTATCCACATAAAACCCTTTACAAGCCTCACAAAACCCTAAATATACCACACCTTTTGCCCCACAATTGTAGTATTTCAAAGGTTTGTACCTGAATTTCCTAGAGGGTAAATGTAACATCCCCTCATTTAACATAGCATGGCATTGTCTACAATTCCCACAAGGGAAAGTTCCAAGCTTCTTTCTTGTTCTATCCTGTTTCATATCTTGCTTGGCCTCCAGCAATTCTTTTAAATTCATATCTCTCTTCCTGACAAAGTGAGGGCAAGATGGAACATAAGGTTTTATGTCTTCCTGTAAACTAAGAACAGGCCAATACCTAAAAATAACTTGTTCAATTTTATCTGAATTAGCTGCAAATGTGTACATAAAACTATTTCTTAGCTTAGAGACATCTTTAGTTGTCTTTTGAGACTCATTTTTCAAACCAGTTCCTAACAAGGGACAATACAGTCTATCCCTCTCTTTACTAACCTCCTGAATCACTTCATTAACAAGGGCAATTGGATACCCCTTCTCAAGAAAGAAACCTTTTAAAGTTTCAATTTCTTCATAAAAGGCCTCCAGGGTACTAGACATCCGAGATCCCCTTATTAGTTGCCCCTTTACTATACATTTCTTTTGATAATAGGGATGTCCACTTAGAAAGTGCAGGTATGAATTAGAATAAGATGCTTTCCTATATAATTTTGATTGAAAACATTGATTAATGTAGTCCTTATATAAAGTCACATCCAGGTAGTGTAATTCATTCTTATCTATTTTATGAGTAAATTTCAAAAATGTTGTCGTGTTATTAATATACAACAAAAAATCAACCAAATTCTGTTCATTACCCTTCCATAAAATACAAATATCATCTAAAAACCTTCTATAATGTAAAATGTCTTTGAACCATTTACTTGCAAACACATATTCCTTTCCCCAATAGTACAAAACAATATTAGCATACAAAGAAGCACAATGAGACCCCATGGCTACTCCTTTTTTTTTGGCGATAAAATCGCCATTGAAATGAATGAAATTATTATCCAGTACAATTTCCATTAGTTCTAGTAAGAGATTAATAACCTTAGAACTAAGGCCAGTTTCTGCTGTCAATATATACCCAAACCACTCCAAACCCATTTGATGTGGAATACTTGGGAAAAGTTCCACTACGTCCACTGTAACCATCAAGATTTTTTCTCTGAATAATTTCTGGTCAATACATTTTAAGAATTCCCAAGAATCTCTACAAATATGTGTTATATTTGTAACAAAGTGTTTCAAGGAAAAATCAATAAACTTAGATAATGGTTCAGTTATACTACCAAACCCGGCTACAATGGGTCTAAAGTTTAGTGGGTCCAAGGATTTGTGTGTTTTAGGGATACCAAAGATCTGGGATATTTTTGGCTTCTCAACATGCAGATAGTTATATAATTGCTCATTAATCACCTTTTGTAACAAGTAATCATATATTTGATAATTAATCTTAGCATAAGCAATATTTATTTCATTTTTAGATATTAATTCGTACTGTTCTATATCCTGTAACATATTATGTATACTTGATTCATAATCAACAGTGTACATTATAACTGCCCCCCCCCCTTGTCTGGTTTCATTACTCTAACACCCTCCTGTTTAAGTAATTCTATAAGGGTGAGTTCGTCTTCAGAGAGATTTCTTACAGACACAGTATGATTTCCTTGCTCTATCTTCCTAATATCTCTTTTTACAAGAGTTTCAAATACTTTCAAAGAAGGGTGTATGGGGAGATTAAACGTGCTCTTCCTTGTCAGGCCACTGGATGAATATTCTTGACCTTTAAAAAACAAACTCAAATTTAATTGTCTAACAAAACGTTTCAAATCAAACAAAATATTTGTTACATAAAAAGGTTTCGCTGGAACAAAATGAAAACCTCTAGAAAATAAATCAAAATAGCTATTTGTTATTTCACATTCCGTAAAATTAAAAATAGTAAAGTTGTTCATTCTATACACTACCTGTTTTTCATCTAATAATTGACAATGCACTAATGGGATAATTTCTAAATCATTATTTAGTCCTGCGGTTGATTCCAGCTGTTCTGCTGGTATCCCCATCCCTTCCCCCTTCTCGGGGGTTGCTGAAAATCCTGCACAGACTGTTTTCTGTTTTTTTCAGCAATTCTTTCACTTCTCCTTAGTGTATCTGCACCCA
The DNA here is from genome assembly GCF_019279795.1 of Protopterus annectens. Classification (NCBI taxonomy): domain Eukaryota; kingdom Metazoa; phylum Chordata; order Ceratodontiformes; family Protopteridae; genus Protopterus; species Protopterus annectens. The sequence goes on from NC_056726.1 coordinate 933,573,889, forward strand.
GAGGTTCATAATTATCAAACCTAGTTCTTTCACCCCTATTAATAAAAACTTGATCATTATCATCATTCTTCCATCGTTTTGTAGTAAGGAGAGGAAAAGCCCTCCCTTCCTTATATTCAATTAAATCGCATTCCAATTTCCTTATTTTATGGTTTAATACCCTCATACAGTGTTGATCAACCTCTGTAAAAATGTTATCATAATCCCTTTTAAAACTGGGAAATTTACTATCTTTAAGAAACCTATCATTCAAAGAATTCAGGTCCTTTAATAATCTTTCAACTTTTCTTTCATATTCACAAACCATACATTTCAACATTTCAATACCAGCCTTATTAAAAATAACACAAAGCTGATCATACAATGTAGTACCTGTCTGCACATTATTAGGAAATTTAAAAAAACGTAGACGTTTAGGCACCCTTTGCACATTAATACATTCTTTTAAATAATCAATTTCCATTTGGTTATTTTTATATGTGTAAAGTCTTTCTTTAAAGTCATTAAAATCAGCTTCAATATTCCGAGAAGTATCATGGTTTACAGTACCATGTTTAAACGAAAACTGATGCAAAGTCCATGCACTAAAGTAAAAATTCTGCCGCTGTTCGCTACTCACAAAACTAGACGTAGCTTTGGTTTTAGTTTGAATCACACCATTGTTGTCCGTAGCAGAATTAGTAGGAATATTAACAAGGCCATTATTCAATCCATTTGAACTTGCACTATGCGTACGCGAACTAACGCACCTTCCAGAGGAATCAACCATTTGCAACTGATTACCAGGTAGATCCATAGACGAGATCAAGTTCCGTTCATTCATGGAGTTAGTTAACTATGTAAGTAACACCAAAATTTGGTTAAATTCTGCACGAGTAACCGGAGCCTTCTCTGGATCATCACTAAGCAAAACAGGTGTTTGCACAAAGTTTTCACTTTCCGTTCCTTCTGCCATGACAAAAAAAACAATAAAACCAAAAAAAGACCAAATTAAACCAAGAAGTAACGTAGTACAGCACAACAGGAACCGGAAAGCTCACAAACAATATTATTTTCAAGTCCCTTTGCGTGGCAAATACCAACACAAACACAGCTTAATAGTAAAGCCTTTATTAAATCCAGTTAACGATGCTGAATGCAATAAAAAATATACAACCAAGCACTTTCGCTCGGCTACTACCAAGCTTTATCAAGGTGAAAGAAATACTGCTCCACTTCTATTAATTTATACTCTTGACAAAATCACATGACCCCATTAATTAAACCAATTTATAAAATAAAATACATGGATATTAAATACAAAGTATAAACACTTGCCAACTAATGGAAGTTCATTTTTATGATAGTTTTTATATATATTGTATTAAGTTTTTAGAAATGAAAGTGTTTATACTTTGTATTTAATATCCATGTATTTTATTTTATAAATTGGTTTAATTAATGGGGTCATGTGATTCTGTAAAGAGTATAAATTAATAGAAGTGGAGCAGTATTTGTTTTACCTTGATAAAGCTCGGTAGTAGCAAAGCGAAAGCGCTTGGTTGTATATTTTTTATTGCATTCAGCATCGTTAACTGGATTTAATAAAGGCTTTACTATTAAGCTGCATTTATGTTGGCATTTGCCATGCAAAGGGACTTGAAAATAATATTGTTTGTGAGCTTTCTGGGTCCTATTGTGCTGGACTACATTACTTCTTACAAAGTCATGTCTGACCTAGCTCTGTTAGAAATGCTACATCTAAAGAAATCCCAATCCCTCCATGTTATACACTGCAGAGACCTCAACTTCATCACCACAATCAGCAGAACATGATGGAGGGATAGATTGATAACCCAGAGACTGCCCATGCTATGGAATAGACTTCCCATACATGTCAAGCAGAGCACCTCACTGGCCCTCTTCAAGAGAAATCTTGATGAGTGGATGGAAAATAGAAAATTCACCCCAGGGATCACTCCAGTGGCTTTACTCAAAAAAGGCACTGGGAACTAAGGTCAGGTGGCACGATGCCAGGGTAATCCTATGGGCTAGACTTGCAAAGGCCCCAGGGCCATTAGTCTGGTACACACTTATGAACCTATATATATTATGTATAGATTTCTCCACATAAATGAATCTCCATACATATATACATGTATATATAGAGAACCTGACTGATTCTACAGACTCCTTTCCCTACTGTTGAATGACTGTACTAACTGATATGTTTGGAAAATCATCACTATTTTATAGAGCTCAGATGGTGTAATGGTGCATTGCTTTGATTAGAGTTTACAGGGACCTGGGCACAAAACTTGGCAGGATTTATCATTTTGTTGCAAGGCAGAACTGTTGCTGCTGGAGAGGGAGGGATAAGGGCAATATTTAAAAGATGTCCCTAGTTTATGGCCATTGATCCCCATTTTGATAGCCTTTGGACAGATTTGTTGCAGTAAGAGATTCAGAGTCTGAATCTGATGTCCAACTGCACTACACACGCACACACACACACACACACACACACACACACACACACACACACACACACACAGCGCACACACACACACGCACACACACACACACACATATATATATATATATATATATATATATATATATATATATATATATATATTCATATATATATTCATATATATGTATATATTTATATGTATATAGATATATTTTGTTTTAGGTACATACAGAGATATTTATATATATATATTTATATATATATATATATATATCATATATGTGTATATTTTATATGTATATCTCTACATATATTATGTAGTAATGTTTATATATATATATATATATATATATGGTTTCACTTCATAATCTCGAATTACTGAAATCCTGAATTTCAGTAACCCGAGACTATAATGTCGAACCATTCACAAAACCGAAACCCACAATCCTGAATCAGGAACATACATACACCATATACCACATAACACACACACCATTCCACCCACAGCACACAAACCACACAAACTACACTGCAGATAAGCAGGGGGGCAGGACCCCTGCACCCCCATGTGGGTGGCTGCACCCCCCCCTACACCCCCCCATTTATATATACCAACTTCGAGGTCGCACATAGCATAAAAAAAAAACTCACACCACATCATCCTCCAATCGCTCGCACACAAATACACATCACACATACACAAACACCAACAAATCCAACACTCGCACTTACACCTCCCTACCCTTACCCACACATACAACGTACAAAAACACACACAGACACTCACTCACCTGCAATTTCAGGCACCATAACACTACACTCGTTGCACCAGAAATGCATAAGCGTGGATTTGAGATATTCAAATTCGCTCTTATGCACTTTTTTGTCATTCTGGTTTTAGGCTTCATGGTCTCGAATTACTGAAACTTGAGATTTCAGTAATTCGAGATTCTGAAATGTAACTATATATATATATATATATATATACATATATATATATATATATATATATATATATATTTTTATATATATATATATATATATATATATATATATATATATATATATATATATATATATATATATATATATATATATATATATATATATATATATATATATATATATATATATATATATATATATGTTCAAAACTTGACTAATTTTAGCAAACATTTTCCCTACTGTTGAATGACTGCAGCTCAGGTGGCTTAGTGGTAATTTGCTGTGGCTATGATGTGTAATGTTCTTGGTTCAAGACTTGTAAGGGCTAATTATTTTGTTGCTGGGAAAAACAAGTGCTGTTGGATACAGAGTGATTAAGACAATTAGGCACTTCTAAGCAGTTGTAAGTGGGTTTGCATGGCAGTAAGCAATGCTAACATCCGGTTAACTATGCTTACATACAGTTGGTCTGAAAAGTGCTTAATCTCTATGGCCATCACTTAGCACCAAGCAAACAGGGTTAGTCCTGCTTACTACTACTTACTCCCGCTTACCCCCATGCTAATTTCTATAAAAGAAAAGAACAAGGGGTGATAAGAAAGTGGTGAAAAGGGGGCACAAAGAGGGAAAAACAATATGAAAGATAGCTAGGGATGTGCCCGATGGGTGTAGGGAAGGTCCATAGCTGTCCATTTATTCCACAGCAAAGGCTGTGCATATATACTTAATTTGGAGGTAAATTTGGACACTCAAAGCCCTGAGAGAGGGGTGAGGACAACAATAATGTGTTGTGAAGCCTATTAGACCAAATTACATGTGTCCAGTGGATATGTGTGCAAATTGGACAGCTATGAATGGGGCAACATTTTTTGGGGGGAACAGATTGCCCTTTTGTTTTTTTTTTTAAGGTGAGAGTGGGATGTTGGGGAAGGATTGTAGGTATATTTGGGTAAGTAGGTTTGTTGGAAAGACAGACAAAACAGAAAAGACAGCATACAGGGGTAGTATATGACACATGTGGGGAGTAAAGACCTTGGACAGGGAGGGGTGTTTGGCAATCAGAAGCTCACGAGCCCCCAAATGGATACAGTGGGACTGAGGTCCCCACCCATGCACCTTCATGGCCCCAAAGGTCACTGTGCTGAGGGCTGAGCATGAGGGGCAGGCTGACCCTCTAATTGCACCATGCAGCCCTCAAGCTGGAATAGCAGATCTCCCAATTCTTTGCCGAGCTCCCTACGCACCAGACCCCGGACCTGGCTTCGGGTGACAGGATCCTGTCTGCGCCCATGCCCAGGGGGGGATGAGCCCCATCCCCTGAGGCAGTTCCACCCAAAGGTGGTGCAGGACCAGTGGGCAAGGAGGTCCCAGGATGGTTCCCAGATGTGCTGGGGGCCGGTGCCACAGCCAAATGATGTGAGTGGATCCACCTTCCCAGATGTGCTATGGTGTTGCAGTTTTAGAACATGTTGGTTAGTAATGAAAAACACATTCCAGGGTTAGTTATAACAGCAAGCATGTGTATTCCCATTAACCCAAAACAGCAGATTTGGAACATTTGCATAGCAAACAGAACACATGCATACATGGAACCACAGTGGGTATTACACCAGCATGCAGGTTACACTGATAGCAACAGGCCACCAATAATAGTATTTCAACAGGGAACATTAACTTGAAAACATTTCAATATTTGTAGAGCAATAAGACACATGTCCAAATGGTAGGTTTAGTGAAAAACATACCCATTCATTTATGTGTTTAGATTATTGGTGAAGATAAGGTGGGGGAGGGAGAGAGATGTCAATTAACAAATGTAGATTCCTTCAGTGATCACAGCTTTAATTATCATTGCTCTAATTATTACTCTACAGGTATTATTACAACAACTTATGGCCTTGGATTGGGCAGTGGCATGTTTGTACACAGTGTATAATTACAGCCTTCTTATAGCTACTTTACACCTTTTCTTACCTGGCAGACCCATGGTGGCAATTTCTGTTAACACTACCTGACTGTTTGTACCCATATTCACATAGTCAGGGTTACATATGTGCACTCATAGTGTATGTGTGTGTGTGTGTGTGTGTGTGTGTGTGTGTGTGTGTGTGTGTGTGTGTGTGTATGTGTGTGTTACTGCCATACTCTGCCTTGATTTCTTTCAGTCACCCTGGTTGTTGGCAGCAGTGACCAGTAGCTGTGACAGCATGACACTTGAACATTTCTTGGGGGAGACTACTTGGTGTATGTACTTATCTTGTTGTCATTTGCAGCTTTGGGGTTGGATCATGGATGTTGACACAATATAACTACAGCCTTATTATAGCTACATTATACCTTTTCTTACCTGGCAGACCTGTGGAGGAAATTTCTGTTAACACTACCTGACTATTTCTACACATATTCACAAAATTCTAGGTGAAATTATGCATACAGGTTACTACCACTCCCTGGATTCAAACCTTGTCTGTTTGTGCATAAAATACAACAAAAGTTTTTGTGTTTCATCAGAACAAGCTATTGAGAAACTGATGTCTCTTCCTTGAATGTTTTCTGTCTAATACTCTCTTGGTTGTACAATCTGATCTTGTAATTATGACATTCTAATATATACATTACTATACATACGTTTGACATAGCACAGTGTGGTAAACAATGGTTAACACAACATTACTATTCAGATATCAGATCTTGGTGCATGAAACATTTCATATCAGTTAATCCCATGTCTTACAAAGGCACTAACTTTGTCAGATGAGACTTAATTGTTTAATGCTTTCAGAGCTATAGTTACTGTGCATAACCTGTACACATTTCAGTTCATACAATACCAATGTAAACATAACCAGTCCAGGATTTTGAATTTTATTGACAGGCAGTTACAGTTTTATTTATATATAACCTATATGAGACTATTACTGTAATATTGTCTGGTTTATTCAGTACAAACCATACCCATTTTTAATACTGCAAGGTGACATTCTACTTCTTTATATTTATTTGGTATGAATACTACAAGCTAGATTGTTACTGACCAGTCACGCAATGCAGCCTTAGCAGCCTGCTTTCATGGGCTTCCTGGTTCGCAGCCCACTTAGCTGGAGCTGTAAAGAAGATCGAGAAACTTTTATGCATACCTATCCATCACATACACAGGCTGGACTTTGATAAACAGTTATTGATATTAATACTTACACACACCTGGGACATCCCTCTGCCATGCATCTTGGACCCATGGGTCTAAGAGCTCCCTCTTCCTATGCTTCAAATAGGCAAAGTGATGCCGGAGCTGCTCAGCAGTCCAAGGGATGCAAGTGACAGTGGTGAGATGGCAGGCGAGACTTTCCCAAGCCTCCGCTTTGTATTGGGAGCCCTGGTACTGGTCCTGCAGCAGTCTCATATCATGTTTTTCTTTTTTTATGAGGAGTCTGACCATGACCCTGGACTCCTGTATGTCCCATCACTGCGCCTGAAAGTGAACACCCTTTCCAACACCAGCCATAGTGCCTACAGTGGGGAGCTACAACTGGTTATGAGCTGTATTCCCACCTGCGAGGTTTAAATATGGCTGATTTCCTGCCCTTTGCCATGATTGGATGGTTTTGAATATGCTAAGCTAAGCTAAGTGCCGAGCAAACCCACTTAGCTGGTATATGCATTGCTTAAAGGGGTAGATGTTAAGCACTGCTTACCAGTGTGCAAATCTGCTTAGCCACTCTAATTCTTGCTTAGAATTTACATTTAAGAAATGCTTATACTGGCTAAGCATAGCTGAGCACAAGTTAGCATTGTTCAGCTTTCCTTTTAAAGAGTTGCATTGTGGGATTGATTGCTCATAAATGACATATTATGACATATATGTTTACCTTCCATAGCATCCCCCTATGTGCTTTCATTACAATACATTCTTTTGTGGCTATGCTGTATGAGACACTTGTGTTTATATGAGGGGTTTCACATCTGTACTACACTAACACCTCACATTTGGACCTGCTACACTACCCTGGTTAACAAATATATATATATTATTCACTACCTACTGATAACAAAAATATATTTTTGTGCTTTTTTAAGTAATAAAAACGAGTCTATTGAATGGGGACTTGAACAGCGAATGCCTGAATGCTAAGCAAAAGCTCTAACAACTACACTATTTCACTTTACACTACTTTGGCCATATATTTGTATTTAGCTCATTGGGATGTGTGAGCTAGGCTGAGCATAGCTGCGCGACGTGCAAACCCAGTCAGCTACATTTAAACTTTATTGTAGATTTAAAAAATATAGGTTAATACTACTTTTTTGAAGTGGGAAAGCTGCTAGTATGTATCACTTTGTGTTAGGGGACATTTTATTAGTGAAGATCCAGAAATATTAGGGGATAACATGGACCCTGCAAAAATCTGAACAATTAAGTGCGTTGTTGTGGGTGAGGTGCTTATGTGTACTTTATCCACAGACACTGTCATCTTATGATAACAGTGTCCACGGACTCTTACCTGCTTTGGAATTGCTGTTCGGCAATTCTAGAGTGCCCCCTGTACTTGCTCATGTTTCATGGCCATCTAGTGTAGACAGCACCAAACCCTCATGAATATGCAAGGTGCACTGCTGTCCTAGATGGCCACGGAATGCTCCATGCAAGAATAACACTATTCTTGCATAGAGCTTAATGAATCCTTATAATTTGTCTAAATATTCCAATATAACACATGCTTTCCAAAGACTATTTTAACAATGATGTAGCCTTTTGTGGTTGGTAAGGTGTCTAAATCTACCACATGCAAATCCTAATTCTTTATTTTTAACTTAGCTTGTGCCTTTTTAACCTGACTGACTGTCAGTGATGCACTTATAACTGTATTCTTGTTACTGATTTTGCAAACATTCAGACATCTTCTGGCTTTTTCCTGGTTCCTGTCTGTTCATGATTAGCAGTGGAGTTTTACAGTGTCAAGTTGCCAGCCCGGTGCCCAACCTTCCACAGAAGGCACACACATGCACGCACTCACACCTAGGGCCAATTTAGAGTGTCCAAACCACCTACAGCATGTCTTTGGGATGAGGGAGGAAACCGGAGCACCCAGATGAAACCCCCGCGACCACAGGCAGGACATGCAGAGATCACATAGAAGGCACCCCAGCCGAGGATTGAACCAGAGAACCTCTTGCTGTGAGGTGGCAATGCTAACTGCTGCACCACCACAGCCACCCTTTGCAAACATGCAGACTATTTTCTCTAAATTCCCTTGAACTGCCTCTTGCAGCACCCTTATTATGGCCAGTTTTGTCAACAGTTATGCAGACTTTGAAACATTCATTATCCTAGATGAAGGAACATGTTGAAATTTTCTTGAACATTTAAATTGCTTTGCATCTCTACACAATGATTTCCTTGAACCCTAGCAAGCCTTCACAAGACCTAAACCTAAACTGTTTGGTTGATTCATGGAATTTTCTAAATTATGTTTATATATTTGTCAGATTGGTAAACCTACAAGAATGTGGTGACCTGTTTGATAAAATTACTTGTTCAGGGCCTTATACTAGGCAAGTGGTGCCTGAGGGAACAAAACCCTGAATTTTAGGAAGTAGCCTACTAGCCAGCTGTAATATTCTATGTTAACTTCCAGATGTTTTCTCTTCTTCTTAATGTTTGTATCCAAAAATAGCATACTATGTCTTCGGGGTTTGTGCCCAAAATAATTCAGAAAGCTGCATGCAGAATTTTACAAAATTTTAGACAAATTGAGTCATTTGAAGTGAGACACCAAAACATTGCATTCAGCTCCAGCATAAAGCTTATAACTGATAATATTTACCTTGATTTATCAGCTTTTTTTTACATGAATGTATTTTATGTGGCTTCTGCACTCTATACACATCTATAACTTCAACCCAATTAAATATTGCATTTACTAGAATCTACATCTTGCAAGTTAACGTTATTTCTTTGCTTTTACACTTTTGTGATATCTGATAAAAAATAGATGGTTTATTTATATGGAAGTTATTTATTTGGTTCACAATATGTCTGTGACTTTTGTCCCATCACTGCTACCTTGTTATTCCCCCATCTTGAGGTGAAAGGTACTAAACCCATTGCTGCTTTATTGCTGGTGATGTGTAGAAATATGCTCCATTATACTTTATCTAGTTTCACTATACTTTAACAACAATGTACAGTAGAAAGTTCTGAATCCAAAGTATTCAGTCTTCAGGCAAGTAGCTGTGTATTTTCAGAGATGTTAGTGGTTGAAGTGATGCCAAAAGAAGGGATGCCTACAGGAAAAACATTGACAGACTTTTGGCTCATTTTTAAATAAAATGCAAAAAGAAAAAAATGCAAAACCAAAAAAAAAAAAAGCAAGAAAATTATTCTAAAGATTCATTAAGAACCCCACCACTCCCATTTAGAGTTGAGTAAAAAAGACATTCCCAAGGATTCATGAAAGATAAAGGAACAGTGTAGCAGCTCCTGCATTGAATTTAGCTGCAGAGTGATTCAGCAAACATCTGATCCAATGTGCACAAGCCTGTTTACACTGTTCTTGTATGGAAAACTATGTGGCATGCTAATGACCTCATTTGCTGGTGAAAACCATGCAAATGAGGTGAATTAGCAATTCAGGAAGCTGTCAGGTCTCTGTGCAGGAACAGGGTTAGTGCAGAAATGTGTTCAGTTACTAAATGAACACATTTCTGTAAAAAAGAAAATAGAGGCATGACACCAAAAATAAAAGCATGTATTCACATCTGTAGGCATGCCAGTGGTCAAATATATGGCATTGGCATGAATAAATGTTTAATTCTTTAAAAAAATAACCTTTTTTTGTGGCCGAACTCAACCTTTTAAGCATAGAGCAGCGATGCACAAACACGATAGTGCCAAAAATAAAAAATGTGAAAACCCAAGTTTAAAGAAAATCTGCATTTTGCCATTATAGTCTATGGCATACAGAATAAAAACAATACCAGGGGACAATAGTTGTTAAGGGGAAAGGATCCTTGTCAGTGCAGGATCTATGGGCTAAGGCAGTGGGGTATGCAAATGAGGAGAAATTTACTGACTCACAAAATATTCTAAGTCCAAAACCTGCACCTAACTGTGTGGGTGCTAGAACAGGATCGTGTAGGTAGGAGGAGCAACTAATATGAAAAGGCGGTGTGTTATGCTTGGTCTGAGCAGATTGGAGCACTGTTGCCCAGGTTCGCAGTTAGCTAAGCCAAACTAAGGGGGTGTGTCTGAGGCTATAATATCTTACATCATGAAATGAAAAAGGGGGTTCATAGGTTCATAGGTAGGTACTAGGCTATTAGCCCAAGGGCCTACGTAAGCCTAGCCAACAAGGTTCCCTGGTTTACGCCACCCAAGAAAGTTATTTTCCTGTGCCACTGTTGAACAGAGACACAGAAGTGATCCCCGGGGTGAATCTCCTATTTCCCATCCACTCATCAAGATTTTTCTTGAAGAGTGCTAATGAAAAACTTTGCTTGACATAAATGGGTAGCCTGTTTCAGAGTATGGGAAGTCTCTGGGACAAGAATCTATCCCTCCAGCATGTCCTGTTTATTGTGGTGACAAGGTTTAAGTCCTTAGAGCATGTAACTCAGAGGGATTGGGATTTATTTAGGTGTAGCATGTCCAACAGCTTTGGGTTTGATATAGCTTTATATGTTAGGCAGAGATCATCTCGGAGTAGACGATATGCTACGGAGTAAAGATGGAGTTTTTTGAGGTGGTCAGTGTAGGGCATTTGTTTGAGGCCAGTAATCCTCTTTGTTCGGTACTTTTGTGGCCTTTCCAGCTTCTGCAGATGTCTTGTGAGGTACATTCCAAAAGGGGTGTTGTACTCTATAATGGGTCTAATGACCGTCGAGTAGAGGGGAACAATGACCTCTTTTTTCCTGGATGAAAACCCTTTTATGATGAGGTGTGCCATGTAGAAGGACTTCCTGACTACTGTGGCGATGTGACTATCAAAGGAGAGGCTACTGTCCACCTGGGTCCCAAGGTCTCTTATCACACATTTGGTGTTAAGTAGATTGCTGCCTATGTGGTAGTTCATGGGTACAGAGTTTTTACCAAAGGAGATGACACTGCACTTGTTGGCATTGAGCTTGAGGCCATGGCTCTGACACCAGGCATCTGTCTCAGCGAAGGCCTTCTGTAGGATGTCCACATCATTTGGGGACTTGACTATGGCTCCTAGTTTGCAGTCATCTGTGAACTTTGTTAGCCAGAGGCCTTCTGTGTTAGCCTGTACTTCAGAGAAGTAGATACCAAACAGGAGAGGTCCCAGGATGGAACCCTGTGGTACTCCACTTGTCACTGCTTTGAAGTCAGATTTGGAGTCTGCAACTTTTACAGTGTGGGTACTGTCAGTGAGCCAGTTGGCAATCCGTCTTGTGATGTAGGGATTTATACCTAGTTCAGTGAGTTTAGCTGTAATTCCAGAATGGGGGATGGTGTCAAAAGCCTTGGCGAGGTCAAGATAGGCTGTGTGAACCACCGTACACTCATCTACGGTTTTGGTGACTGCCTCAAAGAAGTCGATCAGGTTCAGGAGGCATGATCTGCCTTTCACAAACCCAAACTGGGTGGGATCCAGAGTTTGGAGGTTACCAATGTCTTTGTTTATGAGTTCCATGATGATACGTTCCATGGCCTTGTAGACCAGGCTCGTCAGACTAATAGGTCGATAGTTCCTGGGATCAGTGGTGGCTCTCCCTTTGTGGAGTGGGATAACTATTGCTGTGTGCCATTCAGTGGGCACAAAACCTGATATGAGGCTATTATTGAACATGGTGCTTAAGTGGGGAGCCAGTTCATTCTGAAGTTCATGTAAAATGCAGCCTGTGATGTTGTCTGGTCCCATGGATGCTGTGTTTTTGGCTTTAGAGAGTGCAGCTTTTACCTGCGTAGTTGTGATTACAGGGACTCTGCATTCTTCCTGTATAGATATGGACCCTTTAGGGGGTGAAGGGGGAGTAAAGTTAGCACTGAACCTATCTGCCAGGATGTTGGCAATATCAGTTGGTTCTGTAATTTTCATGCCATTGTGCTGCAACTCAGAGCAAATCTGGGTGTTGCCATTAAGATTCTTGATATAGCTATAGAATGCTTTGTGGTTGTCCTTAGAATTAGTGATGATTTTGTTTTCGTAGCTAACTTCGGAGGATCTTATAAGGGATCTCAGCTTCTTACTGAGGCTGACCAGGGAGCTCCTCCACTCATGGGATTTTACTCTCTTTTGCAACAGTTTCTTCCTTCTGTTGTACAGTTTGTTTATGGCAGGGGACCACCAGATCGGCATCCTTTTTTTGGAGGATAGCGTCTTGGTTCTGTTTGGGATAGCACGATTCATGCACTCGTGTAAGTGCTTATAGAGTGCATTTGTATAGGATTCAGCAGTTGTAACTGTATTGTCCATCTGCATGGGTGTCATGAAGTTCACCACTTCTGTCTTAAGAAGCATGAAGTTGGCTTTGGAGAATTTTTTTACCGTGGTTTCCCTAATGGGGGGTGGGATGTGGATATCAAGTGTGATTAGCTTATGGTTGGATCGGACCAACGAGGAGTTGACTTCAGGTGTGGAACACTGGTCACTCATGTTGGTAATGACTAGGTCTAGGATACTGTTGTCCCTGGTGGGGGTGTGGATAAGGTGATCCAAGGCATTGAAGTTTATGAATTCCAGAAAGCATTGCACTAAGGAGTTGGTACATGATTAGTTATCCCAGTTAATGGTGGGGTAGTTGAAGTCGCTCATTGAGTGTTTGGTTGAACCCTAATATTTTCCAGTACATCAAGAAAAGAGGAGTGGGAATCTTGGGGCATGGTGGGGATCTGTAGCAAGCTACAATTTGGATTGCTGTTTTGTCCAGAGTTAGTTGGACTTGGATAACCTCGGATGCATTATGCTGAGCAACTAGCTTGGAAGTGTGGATATCTTTAATGAATATGGACACACCCCCGCCTTTGGTGTTTCAGTCCAGGTTACATGGCCGAAAAGCGTGGTATGAGTTATAGCCTGGTAGTGCAGGGCTGCTCTCTGTTGCCTTGAACCAGGTCTCAGTCACTGCACAGATATCAATGTTCTCCATGTTAAGGAGTGCCTCTAGTAAGTGCATTTTGAGATTTAGGCTTCTAGCATTGAGTAGTATTGCCCTCAGTTTTTGCTTGCCTGTTGTTACGGTGGTGAATTTGTTATTTGAACCTTGCCTAAAAAAAAACACTATAGGGGCAGCAAGAGCCTTATCCAGTATCCAGAATCCCAGAAGTGACATGTTCAGGCCATCTCTGGCAAAGCATTGGGGTCTGTTGACCATGTCATCATAAGTAGACAGATACTGGATCCCCTTAGAATGACACCAGAAGCTTAGCCAATTGTTGAAGTCAATCATTTTGTCCTTGTACTGCGGTATCATTCTGGGTGATGGCAGAATGCTACTCAGGGCTAGGGTCATACCTGCCTGGGCTACAAGATCGGAGAGCTCTTCCATGTCTCTTTTCATGTAGTCCAGGGAGGTACGTCTCAGATCATTCACACCAACATGGACAATGACAGAGTCATATTTGTACTTGTTGTGGAGTGACCTGAGTGTGTGTGCTATGTGGTGGATCCTGGCACCCGACAGGCAGCTGACAGTAACCTTCTCCTAGTTTAGCCTAGTGAGTGGGACATCAGTGTGCCTGACTATAGAGTCACCTATGAGTAGTGTGTTTAGTTTTCATCCAGCATGGGACATTTCTGCTAAAATGTGTTTAACTTAGCTAAACAAGTTTGTGCGGCATGCACTGGGACTTAAACAAACAAAAAAACACAGGAAATGAAAGCACTGTGTATATGTAAGCAAGGGTGTATGTCTAAAGCTGTATAGCCTTGTTTACATTGCCTAAATGGGTGTGTGCGGCATGCACCGGGATTTAAACCATACAAATAAAAGAAAAATACAGGAAATGGGAAGTGGAACAAGAAAAAAAAGGGAAATGGCAGAATAGAGGCACTCAGATAGAAGTAGCAGAGCTGGCAGGTGGAAGGTATCATACTCACTCAATCACATGGGCAGCATCTGCAGCACACCACTATAAATTATGCAAACACATTTCAGTTTGTTTTTTCCCACAAACTCTACACCACCAGTGTACACAGATGGAAAATTTTACCTGACAAAACTAACAAAATGATAGAGGCTGCTGTCACTCTCATACATTAGTATGTGCAAGAAGCTGTGGGTGGTGAAGAGGACAATGCTGACAATTGCCCTGGACTTATGAGGAGGAGGAGAAGAGTGTTCATACCCAGGGTAACCTACCAGGTGCTACATGATCTGGAGATAGTAGAGTGCTACAGGGTGGAAAGGGACATATTGCAGCAAATTGTGGAGCTGTGCCGGCCTCATCTTACATCCAGAACAAACAGAGCAGAACCCATTCCAGTGGATACCAAGGTATGTGTAGTTGTAAGAATACTAGATACATGTACTTTCCAAAGACCAACTGGGGATATCATGGGGTCTCACAGGCATCTGTGTCCAGGATACTACACCAGTTCCAGCATGTCATGTGACTACATGCCAAGGAGCAAATTAAATTCCTCACCACCCGTGAGGAGAGGACCTGCAATATGCATCTCTTACACCATGTAGCAGACTACCCGGAGGTACCAGGTGCCATAGACTGCACGCACATCCACATCAAAGCACCACCCAGTGAGCAGGATAGAGTCTACATAAACTGCAAGGGCTTCCCTCCAACAACTGCCAGGTCATGTGCGATGCCCAGGGCATTATCATGGACATATGTGCTGGCTGCCCTGGAAGCTATTACAACTCCCACATCTGGCATTCCTCAGAGCTGTATCAGTATTTTTCAGGGGGGACATCCATTTAGTGATGGATGCTGGCTGCACACTGGAGCCGTAGATGATGACACCCATCAGAAATGCACACAAACCCACACAAGAATACCATAATGAGGCACATGCACAAACCAGGATCATTATAGAGCATGTGTTTGGGATGCTCAAGTCATGGTTTTGCTGCCTTGACATATCTGGTGGAGCCTTGCTGTGCTCTCCAGCCACATGTGCACACACGGTCATAGTATGTGCCATGCTACACAATATGATACTGCAGAAACAGCTGCAGCAGGAACAAAATGGGGATGGGCCACATAGCCCCCCCCCCCACCATTCCAAGGCCTCCACAGGCACAGATGGACTCAGAGGAGGAACATCCTGAGCCTGCCCCTGAAGGCAGAAAGAGGCATGCCCAGTATGCTCTAGCCTTGACAAAGAGGCAACGCATAGCACATACAGTGACATTGTAGAGCTCCAGGGACTGATCTCTCTCTCTCTGTCTGACTTGCAATCACAGTAAAATGGATGCCAAACATCACACTACCTATACCTGACCATGTATAGGCAGTGTATTGTGTGCATCCAACATAGTCAGCCTTCAAGCACCACCCTCACAACAGCTGCAGGCACAAGGTAAGCTAGTCTCTGTAACAAATTAAAATAATGGGGTGGAATATTCTGATAGTATAGAGGTGGTCTTGATCACGCATGTAAGTGAATGGGGTGGCTAACTGGGATATCATCAGACAACTAACAGCTCTTTGGGACAGCAGGATTTATATTCCCAGTACTGCCCTACACACACCATGCATTACTACCCTAGTCTACAAATACCACTACAGTACATGGGGTGAGCCAAATAACTGGGGGGGGGGTGGTCATAGGTCACATGCATGAATATCAAAGTGGGGGTCCCAAACCCATCACCAACCCCACACAGCAGATCAGCTGTAGACAACCATGCAGAAATGTCTGGCAAAGGCCCCCACATACCGACATCCATGAAATCCCCACCCACAGACTTTTACACAGTGATATCACAGCAGGTCTGGCAGTGGTAGTATGGCTTTGAAAGGTAAGAAGTCTAAAACTACAAATGTCTATGCCAGAACAATCTGACCTGTGGTTGATACTCCAACAAAAGCAGCAAGCAAATAACTCCAAAAATCCAAAAAGTAAACAAAAGCTGTGTCAGTGCAAAGAAATTTATTGTAATCCAAACCAATAGTAAGCACTTTCATCTCTTATGCAAGAGACTTCTTCAGACCACAGCTTTTGTTTACTCTGTGGTTGATACTGTTATGCCTGTTGTCTGAAAGATAGGGCACACCACTATGCTACATGGGATCAAAATGTTAAGCAAATATCAGAACAGTCTGTGCAGATGTGTATTGTGTACAGTCGTGTCAGCCCCCCATAGTCCCATAGCAATGCAGTAGTATGTTTCTAGACTTAAGCAGCATCCAGCTGTCACCCAGACTGATGGCACAATAGTAACAGAAAGCAATTGTCAGTAACACCCACAGGCAACTTACTGGTGCCATCCCAGAGGTATCTCCTGCAGCAGCCTGGGAACATATGATCATCAGTATGCACTGCCCTGCTACAGATGGCCTGCATCTGTCACACCTGGCCTACGGGCCTCTGGCAAATGCTTATGCCTCACCCAAAGTGCCATATTGGGAGTGTTATGGGGTCCATAACACCAACATAACACAGTCCACAAAATGCAAAGAAAGGCCATTCTGACAACTGCTAGGAGCAAACATGCCAGCCTCAGGGAGCCTGAAATTGGGACAAAACCATGAATAATGGGGTGATGAAAGGCCAAAGAGAAGGACACCTGTGAAATACTGCTCTAATAATGTTATAATGTTGATAAAATGATTTGTAGTAGCATGGAATGTCTGATGGGTACGAAGTCTGAAACAGCAATGTCAACTGTCAGTAATATCTGACTTCAACCCTGAGTGACTTGCAAAACACTTTTTGTTGGAAGACCACACTTGTTTAGGAAACAAACAAGATATATGAGTCATGGATGTGGACATTCTGTGATACTCTGCACAGTCGACAGGCAGAGCTAGGAGTTTAAACATGGGAATGCACTCACTGCAGGCAGGCCTAACCCTGGAAGATGGTGACATGTCTGTACCCACAGAACCCTGGGCCACAGCCATGGGGAGTAACACACCCCTCCCAGATCACTCATCCTATGCAACATTCTGACCCCGACATGTGGCCATCCAAGCAAAATGAGGTGAGCCATACATATATGTGTGACAAGCACACACCTCCAGGCAGGTCAAACAGTTTAACACACACAAGACCCTCTAAGTGCAGTCAACCATTTAGGAGATCCCAATGCAAAGTACTGGTAGCTATAGGTAAACATATCTGCCCAGGACACACACCCACCACATATCTTATCCTCTGCAGCTCTATCTGGAGTCTGCCTGTCATCCTGATCCTGTCTGATGTGTATCACCCAACTGTGGACTGGAAATCAGACCAGGCCATAACATAAATGCACAGAGATTACACCACTGTAATATCTCACCAAGGTGCTGGACCATTTCCACAGCACTGGCACTCAATTGCTTGTAGGCACACCCCTCAACAGGCTGGATAGTGCAAGAATGCATAGCATTTGGTTCATAAGCCTTGCGTGTTCATCATCCATCCTGTATTCCTCTGGTAAATCACTGTGATGATCTGAGGAGGTATGTCACCAGGTGCTGAAGCAGTACATGACAGTGTCAAATGGCATATATGACAAATGTCTGCTAAAACCAGCCCTGTAACCCTTGCAACCCATATATTGCTAAGAGAAATTTTCAGAATCATTGTATGGCCCATTGTGCCCAAATTTTGATAGGCTATCTCCAGATATCCTGCACCAACAGGTTGAGAGGTATGGCCATACCACAAAACAAATTGGACTGCAGTACAACAATCCTTGGAATGGAGTCCCACTTGTACTATAGAAGAACACACTGGGCATGCTCATACACTAGGATTTAGGAATGAACAGGCCTTTCCCACCCAGTGCACTTTTCATGCCCCACCTTAGCAGTCCTGAAGATGTCTGTCACCATAGAAGTTACTTTTTAACATTATAATACAAATAACTAGTTAGGTAGGAGTTCTAATCTCAGTCCTCGCAAATATAAAAGTGTGTGTGTGTGTGTGCGTGTGTGTGCGTGTGTGTGCATGTGCGTGTGTGTGTGTGTGTGTGTGTGTGTGTGTGTGTGTGTGTGTGTGTGTGTGTGTTTGTGTGCAGCATTTCGTCCAATCAAACCTAGTACACTTCCCCTTTCCATACTTTAGCAGGCCTGCAGATATCATTCCTTTTAGAAGTGCCTTCTGTCAAGCCTCAACCTCATAAGCTTTGTGGTGTATGAGATAACAGCATAACATGATAATATAAATAACTAATTATGTAGCAGTTCTAATCTCAGTCCTGGCCACTGCAAAAGTGTGTGTGTGTGTTCACAACTAAAAGCTTCTGGATCCATTCAAATCCAGTACACCTCTCCATTTCCTACTTTAGCAGTCCTGCAGATATCACTCATCTTAGATGTGCCTTCCGTCAGACCTCCACCCTATAAGCTCTGTGGCACATGTGATAACTACGTAATATGATAGTACAAATAACTAGCTAGGTAGGAGTTCTAATTTCAGTCATGGCAATTGTATAAGTGTGTGTGTATGTAACAGTTGTGTGTGCAAGAGTGAAGGAGTCATTTGATTCTTTATGGGTGATATGGTTTTATGCCATTACCACCCACAACACTTTACAGTGCCCAACCTTATCAGTCCAGATGATGTCAGTCCCTTATCAGCAACCTTGGCCAGCAGTCAGCCCTGTAAGCTCAGTAGTGCTATGATAAACACTATAGTACAAATGACTACTTTGACTCTTGTATCTGGCAAATGTTGTGTGGGTATGGATGTTTGTAAGTAGAAGTATTTTGAAATGTTTCCCACCCACTGCCCTACTTTATCAGTCCTGCAGATGTCATTCCCCATATCAGCACCTTTGGCCAACTCTCAGCCTAGTAAGCTCTGCTCTGTAGCATGTGTGGTTACTATGCAACAGTATAATACAAATCACTAGTTAGGATGAGGTTTTACTCTCACATCTGGCAAGTGTCTGTTTGTAGGACAAAGTATTTTGATAGGTTAAATACCCACTGCACTACTTTATCAATCCTGCTGATGTCATTCCCTTATAGGTTCACAAGTGTTTGGCTCAACTGAAGCATTTGGCATCTCGTCTGATGAATCCATAATAGCACAACCAAGAATGAACCAATATTCAGTGTAACAACAACATGAACAGTTCACAAAAGTCAAAAGAATGCTGAAATGTTACGGATGCAAATCAAGCTCAATGCCAATGCCCGAAGTGGTAAAAATAATAAAAAGAAACGTAAAAACCTCATAAACATTAAGCACTTTCATCCACTCTAGAGTGGACTTAATCCACCTTAGGGTGGATGAAATTGCATAATGTTTCAGGCATTGGCATTGAGCTTGATTTGCATCCGCAATATTTCAGCATTCTTTTGACTTTTGTGGACTGTTTAGGCTCACAAGTGTGTTCATAGGTTCATAGGTTAGGTTCATAGGTTTATAGGTTAGTACTAAGCTAACTGCCCTCGTGAGCCATTGTAAGCCTAGACAATTATCCCTTGTGAGACTCAAACCCTGCACCTTGTGCTTGTAAGGCAAACACCTTAACCATTAGGCTACCCTCAGTAAGTAATGGCCCAGAGCCTTAACAAGCCTAGGACATAGAAGGCATTGCCACTGTGCCACCCAATGTTACATCCCAGTGGCTGCATCAAGTATAGCCACTGCAGTGATCCTTAGGTTGAACTGCCTATTACCCATCCACTCATCAATATTTCTCTGTAATAGGGTCAGCTAGGTGCTCTGCATGATATGTATCAGAAGTGTATTCCAGGGCATGTGCAGTCTCTTCATGAAGGATCTGTCCCACCAGCATGTTGTGGTGATTGTGGTACTGAGGTAGAGGTCTCAACAGTGTGTGGTGTGGCTGGATTTATATGTAGCATTTCTAAACCAGCTGGGTCAGACATGGCTTTGTAAGTCAAGCACAGATAGCTGCTAATTAGGTGATATGACACAGAGAATAGTTTGGGTCTGCTGAGTCCGCGTAGGATGTGTGTTTAATGCCTAGGAACATCTTTGTGATGTGCTTTTATGGCTTATCCAGCTGTAGCAGGTGTCTAGTGAAGTACATGATGATGATAATAATTTATTGTCACACAAAACATGAGTAAATCACTGGTTAAGCGCTTTCAACTGGAAACTCCAGTCTTCCTCAGAACAATGTGTTAATACATATCCAGAGTTATATAGTGTCAAGCCTTAATCCTTTAAAAAACCCGCCAAAAACTTTAAAGCTGTACAAGCCTATATGCATCAAAAACTAAATAGATACCATATATAAAATCTATACCATATATAAAATCATGAAAGCTTGTAAAATGCATTTGAAAGTAAGGTTAAAAAGTAAAGTTAAAAGAAAAATTAAACTTGTAAAAGGACTATATATGTGAGAAACCTGACTTATAAAAGAAATGACTGTGTACAATTATGAATATAAATAATTGCATAAAAGTCTGACAGAACATCTTCAAACTTATTACAATCTAAACAAATATATAGTCGAATGTTAACAATTCTATTTAGTTCCTGAAAAATACTAAGTGAAATACTGTACAATAGTGGAAAATAATGAAAAATGTTTAAACATGTTTAAAAATGTTACAAAAATGTTAAAAATAGTCTAATATAATAAATATAATGATAATGATGTAAAATACTACCTTATGCACAGATATAAGTTGTAAATATGAATTGAAAATATAATTTATTGTGAAAGAGCTAAAACAGGTTTGATACTAATAAAATCGTTGAGACCTGGCGGTCTTGTAGCATCTGTGTACATCTGCCATTTACTTTCGTAATATGCCAGAATCATTTTCCAGTTTCCTCCATATGGCGTACACATAACCTGATCAATAATGACAAATTGAAATCCATGCTCATTCCCTTTTTCTAGGATGTGTCTGTACAGTGCATTTTTGTGTCACATTTCTGTATTTTATATAAATGTTCATATATTCGTCTTTTGAGCTGTCGTTCTGTTTTGCCAATGTAGTATGCGGTGCAACAGGTGCATGTTGCCACGTATACCACCTGTTTGGTATTACAACTACCAGTCCTACACTTGATACTAGTGTGCTTAATATCATCTAGTTGAATGTTCTTAGCTTCATTGATATACCTACACTGATTGCATCTGCCACATTTGGTGGTACCTTTAAATCTGTCCAATCCTCCTATGCGGTTACTGGCCCTCTCCAAGATTCTCTTCAAGTTAGGAGCTGTCTTGTATACACATTTGGGAGATGTTCCTACCTGCACCCCTAAATTTTGTGTAGTAATGATGTCCCAATGTCTTTGCAGGATCTCCTTGATGGCATAGGTGTAAGGTGTGTATGTCAATACACAAACTCTTCCAAAATTATCCTTACAGTAATAATTATCATGACTAATGTCCTTGTCCATAGAATGACCATTAGGGGCATCAATATCATAATTACCTAATAATGGCTAATATTTCTTCCCCCATTGCTTGTGTACATATTGGGTAATATCATTTAACATATTTTCTGGATACCCACGATTAAGGAATAAATTATATATAATTCCCAGTTCTGCCTTCATGCATTCCTCTGTGGATGACATCCTAGCGGCTCTAATACATTGTCCCTTAACCACATTTTTAAAAACATGTGGGGGGTGGTTACTAGTAAAATGAATATAGTCATTAGAGAATGTTGGTTTCCTATAAACTTTAGAAATGAAACCTGTATCATTATGACCGACTAATATATCTAAATATGGAATTTCTTTGTAACTGTAGTTATGGGTGAATTTCAAAAACTCTGTGGTTCCATTAAGAAATTCCATAAATTGTAGTAATCTATCCGTAGATGCCTTCCATAGAATAAAAATGTCATCCAAATATCTGGCATAGAAGACAATATCAGAATAATATTCGCTTTTAAATAGGAACTCAGACTCCCATTCTAACATAACTAAGTTAGCAAATATGGGAGCACATGACGCTCCCATGGCAACACCCTTAGTTTGTCTAAAATACTCCCCTTGAAATACTATATAGTTGTGGTCCAATACTAAAGCCATCATATCGCATATTAAACATATCTTATCCCAGCTATATCCTGAATGTTTCCTAAGGCTATTGGCAAAAAATTCCAAGCCTACGTCCTTAGGAATGCTGGAAAATAAATCCACAACATCAATAGTAAGGAGAGTTAAATTTGAGCTCCATTTGTCTTTGGTGAGTTTACCCAAAACATTCCGGGAGTCCTTCATGATATGTGTCCTTTTACAAGTTTAATTTTTCTTTTAACTTTACTTTTTAACTTTACTTTCAAATGCATTTTACAAGCTTTCATGATTTTATATATGGTATAGATTTTATATATGGTATCTATTTATTTTTTGATGCATATAGGCTTGTACAGCTTTAAAGTTTTTGGCGGGTTTTTTAAAGGATTAAGGCTTGACACTATATAACTCTGGATATGTATTAACACATTGTTCTGAGGAAGACTGGAGTTTCCAGTTGAAAGCGCTTAACCAGTGATTTACTCGTGTTTTGTGTAACAATAAATTATTATCATCATCCTGTGTACGAGCGGTGTTTATCGAAGAATCTGTTCATTCATCTTGCTTCTATAGTTGGTGTTCTATTGTATTTGGACTAGTGAAGTACATGGCAAATGGGCCATAATACTTGGGGAGAGGTCTAATGAGGGAATAGTAGACAGAGATCATTACCTGTCTTCCTGGATGCTAAACCATTGGTAATGCAATGTGCCATATAGAAGGACTTCCTGACCACAGTGGCAATGTGGTGCTTGAAGGAGAAGTTACTGTCAGCCTGTGTCCCCAGATCTCTTATAATGCCTACAGTGTTCACTGGGTTCCCATTGATGTGGAACGTAAAGGGAACCAAGTTTTTTACCAAAGGGGATGATGATGCATTTTGTGGTGTTAACTTTCTGGCCATGGTTTCCATACCATTCATTGGTCTCAGTGAGGCTTTTCTATAGGATATCTGCATCACTTGTGGAGTTCATGATAGCTCCCAGCTTGCAGTCATCTGTGAACTTGGTCAGCCAGAGTTCCTCTGTTTTGGGCTGGACTCCTGAGAGGTAGATGCTGGACAGAACACTATGCAGTACTGATCCTTGTGGGACCCCACTCATGACTGCTTGCCAGTCTGACTTAGAGCTTGCCGCTGTCACACTGTGCGTTCTGTGAACCACTTTGAAAACCATCCACTGATATAGGGGTTGATGCCTAGTTTGTTGGGTTTACCAATAATCCCTGACTAAGGAATGGCATCAGAAGCCTTGGCCAGACTGAGGTAGGTTGTATGCAGTGCCTTACTGTCATACACAGCCCTGGTGACTCACTCAAAGACATCAGCCAGGTTGAGCAGGCATGATCTGTCATTCACAAAGCCAAACTGTGTGAGGTCCATAGTTAGGAGATCACCCATATCTTGGTCAATCAGGATCCTGATGATGTTCCCATACCTGTACATAGCAGACTTGTCAGGCTAAGGGTCCAGTAATCCCCAGGGTCTGTAGATGCTACCCCTTTATGGAGAGGGATGACTGTAGCAGTGTGCCATTTTGGAAGGACAACACCTGAGGTGAGGCTGTGACTGACCAGGGAACACAGATGTGATGCCAAGTCTCCTTGTATGTCATGTAGAACACAGTCAGGGATATGTTGGGTTCCCATGGAAGCTGTATCCTTGCCTGTGGACAATGCAGGTCTTACCTGGCCTGAAGTAATGCTGGGTATCTGGCATTCATCTGCCATTGTGATTGTCCCCTTGGGGAGAGAGAGGGGTAAAGCAATAATTGACTATGTTGGCAGGACTGTGGCCAATATATGTTGTGTCAGGAAAGGAATCAGCATTGTGCAGTAACTCACAGCACTTGTGGTTATTGCTGTGGAGGTTATTGATATAACTTTCAAAGGCTTTTGTTATTGTTGTCAGTGTCTGCTGCAAATCTGCCTTCATATCTGCCTGTAGGTGATTCCATGAGGGATCCCAAGTTGTGTTTGAGGCTAATAAGGGGGTTCACCAGTCTTGGGACACCACCATTCTCTGCAGCAGTGTCCTCCTTCTTTTGTACACTTTAGTAATGCCAGGAGACCATCACAATGGCTTTCAGTGTTTCGAGGACAGTGTCTATGTTATGTTGGCTATGACTAGTACCATGCATACATGTACATGTTTGTGCAGTGCATATGTGTATGATGTGACAGTCATACAACTATATGCCATTGGCATGGCTGCAGTGAAGTCACCCCCCCCCCTGTTTTTATGACTGCAATGTCAGCATTGGTGAGATTTTGCAAGGGGCTTACGTTTGTGGAGGGTGTTGGTTTGATGTTGGGCTCCATGTTGATTACATCATGTTTGGATCTGACCAGGTATGGATTGACAACTGTGGTTGAGCAACAGTCCCATATGTAAGTAATCAATACAGGTCAAGATTGTTGCATCCTCTACTGGGGGTCAATATGAGCTGGTCCAGGCCATTGGAACTGATGAATTCCATGAAACATTGGGCCAGTGTACTGGTGCTTGACTACTTTCCCCAGGTGAAGGAGGGAAGTTGAAGTCTCCTACTATGTCAGTCTTGGGTTGGACCTTCATAGATGCCAGGGTGTTGAGGAATGTGCATTGACAGTCTAGGGACATAGCTGGGACTGATATCAGGCTATGGTGTTGACTGCACTATTCTCCAAAGTCAGTTTTACAGAAAGTACCTCTGATGCATTATACTGGGAAACTAGTCTGGAGCTATGCATGTCCATTATGGATATGGAGATAACACCACCTTTGGTGGTGTGGTCCATGTTTTGATGCTGACAGCTGTGGAATGCGTTATAGCCTGTTAGTTCAGGGCTGCCATCTGCTGCTGTGAACAACCTTTCTGTTACAGCACAACTGTCAATGTACTCCAGTTTAAAGAGTGCTTTGTGTTACTGCATCTTGACAGTTAGATGTCTACTGTTGAGAAGCATGACCCTCAGATTGCATACATATCTAGCTGTTATGGTGTTAATTTGATTTGGAACACTGCCTAATAAGGCACAATAGGGGTGCAAGACACTTACCCTGTACCTGGAAACTCAGGGCTGACAGATTTAGGACATCTCTGGAAAAAAGGCATTGTGGTCTGTCAATCATGCCATCCCAAGCAGAGAGATACTGGATCCCCTGAGAATGACACACAACACGTAAGCCAATGTTGCAGTCAATCATCTTTTGATAGTACTGCATTATCAGTCTGGGTGACAGCAATATACTGCCCAGGGCTACTGCCACACCTGCCTAGACCACATAATCCAAGTGTTCATCCATGTTTCTTGCCATGTATCCCAGGGATGTGTGTCTCAGATCATTCACACCAACATGGATGATGACAAAGTGATACTTGTAACTGTTGTGGAGTGGCCTAACTGGGTGTGTCATGTGTTGAATGGTGGCACGTGATAGACAGTTGGCTGTTACCTCCTCCATAATCAACATAGTGAGTGGGAGATCTGTGTGCCACAGTACTGAGCCATCCATGATCACTGTATTGTGCAAGATGGTCAGCACTTAGTAGCTTTGGTTGAGGGGCACACTGTGTAGATGACATATGTGTCCTTTGCCATGTGCTATGTCATGGTGTCTGAATGTGTGTCTGTCTTGCTGGTCTGTGCTGTTTGTGTAAATGTCCATTGAGTGCCTCTGTGAAGGTGGGTGCATGGCTTTTCAGTGTATGTCACGGCTGTCATAGTGGGTGTTGTGGCAAGCTAAGTGGTCCACATGGTGTTGCGCAGATGTTGATCTCATCCTCTTGACCAGCTAGTCCAGTCTTTGATAGAGAGTGCATATTTCCACATTTGGTGATATAGGGGTAACTCTCCCTGGACTGAGTGTTTGGAGTTTAGAGGAGAGGGTTGTCTGTGTACATGAGGATGTTGCAACAGTGCCTCAGAATGGCCAAGTAAACCAAGTTAATGGGTGAAAACACAGAAAACCGCACTTCAATCATGTCAGGAAGGGTGGTCATAAGTAGTAAGTACTGGGGCTAATTCCATGATGAATGAGTACTGCTGATGGCTCCCAGGTGTGATACACGTATTGATACAATAACCAGTTGAAGTGCAAAGCTATAAAGCTATTTGAAGTTCAAGACAGAAAGAACTAGAAAGATGTATGGTTGACACTGAAGGCAGACTTCCTGCCACCTGTAATACTTTACCTCAGCTGTGCAGTTATCAGCACCATTGTCCAGTTCTAAATCCAGTAAGCTCTAAAGCACATGCAGTAACTGTGTAACACTGTAGTAAACATAACTAGATAGGCAAGAGTTCTCATCCCAATACTGGCAACTGTCTGTATGTGTGTGTGTGTGTGTGTGTGTGTGTGTGTGTGTGTGTGTGTGTGTGTGTGTGTGTGTGCGTGTGAATCATGTATTGTATGGGTTATACCATTTTTGACTTGTGTACCATCCTTTACACTTCCCCTCACTCCAGTTTAGAAGTCCTGTTGACGTCATTCACATTAGACGTACCTTTGAACTAGGTGAAATTGTATAAGCTATGTGGTGCATCTGACAACTATGTAACACTATATTAGACCTAACTAGATAAGTAGGAGTTCTCATCCCAATACTGGCAAGTGTGTGTGTGTGAATCATGTAAGTCCTGTTGATGTCATTCACTGTAGAAGTACCTTTGGGCTCTGTGGCACATCTGGCAACTGCATAACACTATAGTAAACATAACTAGATAGGCAGGAGTTCTCATCCAAATACTGGCAAGTGTGTTTCACTGTGTGAGAGAATCATGTGCTGTGTGGGTTATACCATTTTGACTTGTGTACCACCCTTTACACTTCCCTTCATGCCAATTTAGAAGTCCTATTGATGTCATTCACCTTAGAGGTACCTTTGGACTAGGTGAAGTTGTATAAGCTCTGTGGTGCATCTCATAACTGCATAACACTATAGTAGAAATAACTAGAGAGGCAGGAGTTCTGATCCCAATACTGTCAAGTGTGTGTGTGTGTGTGTGTGTGTGTGTGTGTGTGTGTGTGTGTGTGTGTGTGTGTGTGTGCGTGTGTGTGTGTGTGCGTGTGTGTGTGCGTGTGTGTGTGTGTGTGTGCATGTGTGTGTGAATTGGATACTGTGTGTCTTATACCATTTTGATTTGTGTTCCACCCATTACACTTCCACCACCGTACTTTACCACTGCTGTTGTCATTCACCTTAGAAGTAACTTTGGACAAGGTGAGATTGTGTAAGCTGTGCAAATGCAAATAACTAGATAGGCAGGAGTTCTAACCTCAATACTGGCAAATGTTTGTGTGTGTGTGTTTGTGTGAGAATCATATACTGTGAAGGTTATACCATTTTGAGTTGTGTAACACCATACTCATCCTAGTTTAGTAGTCCTGTTGATGTCATTCACCTTACAAGTACCTTTGGATGAGGTGAAATTGTGTAAGCTCCGTGGTGCATCTGACTATAGTGGACATAAATCGATAGGAAGGAGTTCTAATGTCTATACTGGTGCGTGTGTGGGACAAATCTTGTGTGGCTGATACCATTTTGATGTGTGTACCATACATGACAGGTGACAACCTACTGATGCCATTACTTTTTTATATAGTGTGGTAATGGCATCTGCATCACATGCAGCATGTGAAACCATTGTACAGGCCATACCAGTCCTCTCTATAGATGTGTCTGGAACATCCAGATGTTTGGAACCTATTAGTGCTCTGTCTGCCTTAACAATGCCCATGTATGTGATATAGTTCCCAAGTAGGCCACAGTGAGTGTACTGACACATATGGCAGCATCAGGTATCATACCTGACTGAAACAGCATACTGATACAATGTCTGCTACCCTCACACATGTCCAGGCTTGTAGCTGCAATACATGAGTGCAGATACTTGGTTTTACAAGTGGATTGTTCATGTCATGGGTCACATTAAAGGTTGGGAAAGGTGTGGACTGACATATTGTGGTCTCAATCAGTATATATCAGGAACAAATGGCATCTTAACAGGTGTGTGTATACATTTTATATCCACTGTATAGCAGTAATGTTTCACACATGTCCCTACCTTAGTCTGTTTGTCCAACACATTTTGCTGGTGTCTGTCCGGATGTCTTGCACTGCCAGGCGGCGAGATATGCTACAGGAATGTTACATTCTCTTCAGATAAACCCCTGTGATGACCACTGTGATGCAATACAATTAACCCCACCACAAGGTAACTTGCACATAAAGCAATTTGGCTATTAGTGATAGTTGTATGCATGGTAACTTGCATGCCCTCCACATGCCTGGGGTATTGCCAAAGCACAACTGAACAATTCCATACTCACCAGCCTCAGGTTGCTGCCCCATATGCAGACCAGAGTGACCTATGTAATTGTGGGAGAGAGGTATTGTCAGCAGACTCACATGTGCCCTTGCTCATTTACAGTACAACACCCAATACTACACAATGTGTTGTCCTTTACCATAGATTTGCACTTCTGTGTACTAGAAATCCCCATCAACAACTGCAATCAGACCTGGCACATGTATGTAGATACTGTACAGATACAAGTTTGTCTCATACAGTAGTCTACTAATCCCCACTGGGACCTTACCTGCATGCTCCTTGTTCACTGTGTGTGTGCCACCCACCTCCAGCAAGTGGGGCTTTCTACCCTGGTGTTGTACTGTGATGGGTGGCCCAAGCTTGGCAAGGAGCTCCTCATATGGTGCCAGTGGGGGCTACATGGCTGGGCTGCTACCTGTGGTTGTGGGATCCCTGGCCATGGCAGCAGCCCTTTGCCAGGCATGGAGTATGAGGTTGGTGGCATGATTCCGCACCTGCTCATATGCATGTGTCTGCAAGCCCACCTAATTTACCCTGTTGACAGGGTCATCCCACAGGGTGGTCCTCACCCACAGATGTTGTTGGCTTCAGCCCAGCAGTACTGTGTGGTTCCGTATTATGGCTTCCATTATCAGGTTGCATTCCGCTGGTGAAAAGGTTTCCCGTCAGTGATGTGACATTGCACTTGGTAGACACTAACATGGAAACATATCATAAGACCCCATACATTTGGCAACATTATCTCCAGTACCTTCACATGTACTTTGAATACCAGTAGCCAACACTCACAACCATACCAGTAGCCACCACATACAACCACAGCATACCCCTGTAATCTATCAGCGTAGTATCAGCTTGCATTGCACTCCTGGTCCTGATGAGTCATATTGCCTGCAATGAGGGCAAGTTGTTTGCATAATAAGTCATTCCTTATTCAGGTCTGTGTAAATGGATAACATTAACCATCTTCCATGTGGATGGTGCTGTGGCTTGGTGTGACTAAAGTGTGTAATGCAGCTGGGAGCACATGCCTGAGTTCATGTAGGATGCAGACAGGGATAATATGACATCCCATGGATACTTACATTTGTCTCCTTTCAGTAGGCAATATGTACCTGCTCACTGGTGATGAGGGGAGAGATGTAGGTCCAGAACATATCCACCTGTAGTGATGCTGAGCCAGGGGGATGTTTCCCCTAACTCTATCTGCATCAGGTTGCCAGTAGCTATGCTGTGTGTGTATGTGATATGATCAGCCACCATTACAGGTTGGGTTGTTATGTTGCCTCTGAGATAACAGACATATGAAATGATGACCTTGTGGTTGTCCCTGGTGGATGTCTCCAATTTGTACTCATAGTTGGCCTTACAGTAATCCACCTGTGATCCTATATGCCTGTTCAGACAATGGCTGGCTTGATGCTAGGTCAGTTCCTGCCCTACTTTGCCCTGTACAACCACTATGGGAACCAAGTCTGTGGTCTGTGTAATGCTGCTGCCCAGCAAAGAAGGTTACTCTACATTGGTGGAGGTATGCATGACAAGTAAGGTATTGCTGAGTCCATACAGCCATGTATGCGTTCAATCGGTTGTTTGTAGTGAGCATTGTCACAAGGGCATAACACATTTGTACACCTCTCCAATTTAGTCATGATAATCATGCTTACTGTACTAACCATGGCTGTGTCAGGGCAATGTAACAACCAGTAGCTGTGGAAATTGTACTCTTTTGGGTGCACAGTAACTAAGATAACACCCTTGTACAACATGTACAGCTGTTTTAACTGACATTTTGCATCCCATGTCTGTTTTCATGAGGTGGACACATACACCTACTCATACTGACATGTGCATAGCTAATATCTCACATACATGTCTGTTCTATGTCAGTATGACACACTAAATTCACACTCATGCTGTGCAGTCATCCCCCTCAACCTGTTACAGCAGGACATCTGTAGAATGCAATGCATACATAGGTGCAATGTGACAAAATCAGTAACAGAGTCTCAATATTGTTGTAACATACTTGAGTTATTCAATAGCACAGTAGCCTTTGCACTGATAGGCATCCCATGGAGGATGTCTAACAGTCATATGGGGAAAGGCTAGGAGGACCCAGCATCAGGATAGTTGCCCAGCACAATGCATCTGAAATTCTCCAGGTGCAACTAACACCAGGTAAGACTGCAATCCAAATTGTAGCTTGCTACAGATCCCCCATCATGCCGCAAGATTCTCACTACACCTTTCTAAACATACTGGAAAATATTAAGATACAACCAAACACCCTAATACTGGCTGATTTCAGTTATGCTGCCATTAACTGGGAAAACTATTCATGTACTAACACCTTTGCCCAACGGTTCTTGGACTTCATAAATTCCATTGCCCTAGATCAACTAATCCATAGTTTCACCTGGGGCTCCAATATCCTAGACCTGGTCATTACCAACATGGGAAATCAATACTCCACACCTATGGTCACCACTTCGTTGGTCAGATCTGACCATAAGCTAATCACCCTTAACAGCCACATCCCACCCCCAGCCCCCAGTAAGGAAACCTCCATAAAAAAACATCTCCAAAGCCAACTTCATGCTACTCAAGTCAGAAGTGACAAACTTCATGACACCCATGCAGATGGGAACTGAAAGTTCGACTGCTGAATCCTACACTAAGGCACTGTACCAGCACATCCACTCATGCATGAATCATGCCATCCCAAATAGAACCAAGATGCTCTCTTCCAAAAAAAGGAAGCCAATCTGGTAGTCCCCTCCCATAAAGAAACTTTACAACAAAAGGAAGAAACTATTGAAGAAAAGAGGAAAAATCCCAGGATGCAAAAAACTCCCTTACCAGCCTCAGTAAGAAGCTGAGATCCCTCATAAAATCCTGCAAAGCTAGTTACGAAAATAAAATTGGCAAAGATTCCATAGACAACCACAAGGCATTCTATAACTATGTGAAGAATCTAAATGGCAATGCTCAGATCTGCTCTGAGCAACAACAGAATGGCATTAAATATACTGATCCCAAGGATATTGCCAATATCCTGGCAGATCAATTCAGTGCCAACTTCAACCCCCTCTCATCTCCTAAATGGCCCATCTCAATACTGGAAGATTGCCAAATACCAGTAATAACGGCCACACAGGTAAAAAACGCACTCTCCAAAGCTAAGAATACAGCATCCATAGGACCAGATGACATCCCAGGCTGTGTACTACATGAACTACAAAATGAACTGGCACCTCACCTAAGTGTCATGTTTAATCATAGCCTCACCTC
The DNA here is from genome assembly GCF_019279795.1 of Protopterus annectens. Classification (NCBI taxonomy): domain Eukaryota; kingdom Metazoa; phylum Chordata; order Ceratodontiformes; family Protopteridae; genus Protopterus; species Protopterus annectens. The sequence continues at coordinate 933,605,998 of NC_056726.1, forward strand.
AGGCTTCATGCCCACCGAGTGGCGCACAGCTACAGTTATCCCACTCCACAAGGGGGGATCCACCTTGGATCCCAGGAACTACCACCCCATCAGTCTAATGAGCCTGATCTGCAAGGCCATGGAATGTATTATCATGGAACTTATAAACGAAGACATTGGCAACCTTCAAACACTGGACACCACCCAGTTTGGGTTCGTGAAGGGCCAATCTTGTTTACTGAACCTGATTGACTTCTTCAAATCAGTCTCCAGAGCTGTGGACAAGGGTAAGGCAGTCCACACAGCCTATCTGGACCTCACCAAGGCCTTTGACACCATCCCAAACTCTGGAATCATAGATAGACTTACTAAGCTGGGCATTAATCCTTACATCACTCGATGGGTTGACAACTGGCCTACTGACAGAATCCACACTGTAAAAGTAGCCAACTCCAAATCCATCTCCAGACAAGTGACAAGTGGAGTACCTCAGTGTTCAGTCCTGGGACCACTCTTGTTTGGCATCTACTTCTCTGAAGTACAGGCCAACATTAAGGGACACTGGCTAACAAAATTTGCAGATGACTGCAAACTGGGAGCCATTATTGAATCCCCAAATGATGTGGATACTCTACAAAAAGGCCTTACAGAAACAGTAATGGTGCCAGAGCCATGGGATCAAGCTCAATGCCAAGAAATGTAGTTATCCCCTTTTGGGAAAAAAACATGTACCCGTGAATTACCACATGGGTGGCAGTACACTAAACACTGAAAGTGTGATAACAGACTTAGAGGCACAGGTGGACAGTGGTCTCACCTTTGATAACCACATCGCCAAAACAGTCAGGAAATCCTTCTATGTGTAACACCTAATCATTAAGGGCTTTTCATCCAGAAATAAGGAGGTCATTGTCCCACTGTACTCATCCCTCATTAGACGCATTATAGAATACAATGCCTCATTTGGTATGTACCTCTCAAGACATCTGCAACAACTGGAAAGGCCAAAGAAATACCTCATTAAAAGAATCACAGTCTTAAAGCAGATGCCCTACACTGACCGCCTTTAAAAACTCCAGCTATACTCTGTCACATATCGTCTACTCAGAGGCCATGTCAAACCCAGAACTGTTGGACATGCTACACTTAAAGACATCCCAATTCCTCAGAGCCACATGCTCCAGGGATCTAAACCTTGTCATAACAATAAACAAAACATGCTGGAGGGAAAAGATCCTGACCCAGAGACTCCCCAGACTCTGGAAAAGACTGCCCATACATGTCAAGCAGAGCACCTCTTTGGCCCTCTTCAAAAGGAATCTTGACGATTGGATGGGAGAAAGGAAATTCACCCCGGGGATCACATCAGTCGCCCTGCTAGACAGGGGTCCAGGGAAGTAAATAGTGTGGAAAGAAATAGCCAGGGAATTGTTATGGCTAGGCTTGTATTGGCCCTAGGGCTGATAGCCTAGTACCATCCTATGAACCTATGAACCTATGAGGGTGGTATTGAGGGTAAGAATTGTTAATGTTGGCAGTATGAGAGGCATAGGAACAAGGCTAGCTGATATGATGGCCAGGGGATAGTTGATATGTTGTGTGCGTGTGTGTGCAAGAGACCACATGGAAGATGATCATGGCTGGGTGTATGGTAGGTGGGTCACAATTGTGCTATCAAGGTATGGACTGGAGGTGGAAGGGGGTAGAGCTTCTGCTGAAGGAACAGTATAACAAGAGTGTTTTCGGAGGATGACATAACTGTCTGATAGAGTGATGTTTCTGAAGCTGTAAGCTGATGGTGTAATGATGACTGTTGTTAGTGCATATGCTATGCAAGTTGGTTGTGCGATGGATGAGAAAGAGAAATGTGACATCAGTTGGATGAAGTGGTGATGACTGTACCCAAGGGTGACAGACTGGTCAATGCAGCAGACGTCAATGGGTATGATGGTGAAGGAAACAGATGGGATGGGGAATTGATGGGTATGCATGGTGTTAAAAGGAGTGGAGATGTTGAGATGGCAGTGGATTTTGCAAAAAGGATGGACATGGCTGTGGAGCATACACACTATAACATGAGGGAGGAGCATAGGGTGACATACAAGAGTGGAGTAAGATGCACACAGGTGGAATATATCCAAAGTAGGAGGGCCAGTTTGAAGGAGATTGGAGACTGTAAAGTGGTGACAGGGGAAAGTGTATTTAGGCAGCAGGGAATGTTGGTATGTGAAATGATGTTGGCGAACAAGATGAGGAGAAATGTGGTGGCAGCACCAAGGATCAAATGGTGTGAATTGGAAAAGTGTGCTTGTGAGGTGGAGTTCAGGGAAGAGTTGAGACAGGCATTTGGTGGCAGTGACAATCTAACAAATACCTGGTTAAGTACAGCAGAGTTGGTAAGAGAGACAACTATACAGGTGCTTGGGGTGACATGTAGATGGAGGAAGCAGTACAAGAACACCTGTTGATGGACTGAGGAAGTACTAGACAGTATAAAGAGACAGAGGTTGGGGAAGAAGGAGTGGGATTGTCAGAGAGATGAGGAAAGTAGGCAATAGTATTTGGAGATTATGTTCATGGCAAAGAGAGAGGTGGCAAAGGCTGAGGATGGGCATCTGAAGAGTTCTATGACAGGTTAGACACTAAGAAGGGATGATAGGAATTGTACCGATTGGCTGGACAGATGCACTGAGCTAGGAAAGATGTGCAGCAGATAAGGGTGATAAAGGATAATGAGGTATATGTACTCACAAGTGAAAACAATGTATTGAGGACATGGGCGGTGTACTTTGAGAGGCTGATGAATGAAGAGAATGAGCCAGAAAAGGATGGATGATGTTGGTATGGTGAATCAGGAATTGCAATGGCTTAACAAGGAGGATGTAAGGATAGCTATGGAGAGGATGAATACTGGCAAGCTTGTTGGTCCACATTACACACCTGTGGAAGCATGGAGTTGTTTAGGGGAAATGGCAGTGGTGTGTTAGCCAGACTGTTTACTGATATCTTGGAAAGTGTGGGGTTGCATGAGGAGTGGAGAGAAAGTGCTTGGGTACAGTGTTAAGACTGAGGTTGATGTGCAGAGCTGTGATAACTACAGAAGGATAACATTGACCAGTCACAGCATGAAGTTATGGGTAAGAGTAGTGGAAGCTAGGTTACGCAAGGAAGTGAAGAGTACTGGTCAGCAGTATGGTTTCATGGGTGGTAAGGGCAGTACCAACTTGATGTTTGCTCTGAGACTGTTACAGGTGGAATACAGGGAAGGTCAGGAGTTGCTCTGTGTCTCTTTGGACTTACAGAAAGCATGTGACAGGGTGCCTAGACAGGAGTTGTGGTACTGTATTATGAAGTCATGAGTGGAAGAGATATTTGTAAGAGTGGTACAGGATATGTAGAAGGGTGGTGTGAAAGCATTGAGGTCTGCATTGGGATTGATGGATTTGTTTAAGGTGGAGGTAGGATGATATCGGGGATCAGCTGTGAGCCCTTTCTGATCTGCAATGGTGATGGACAGGTTTTTTTATTTTATTTTATTTTATTTTACATTTGTTAACTGGGAAAGTCTGACTGGATGCAGGTCCCTTTTCAGCAGAGGCCCGGGGAGAAAAGCTCCAAGCAAACAATACAATTCAATAGTGAAAACACAGCAGCATCTAAAGATACATAATAGTAATATACATATAGGATACATATATGCAGTACATACAGTATATAGTACAGTATAAAAGAACATTCCAACATAAGTGAGCAGTGAATATATAAAAAGAAAAAAAAATTTTCCTCTCGAGTTGGGTAGCAAGCATTAGATACTAAGCAGATTACTAGCAAGAGGATATGGGGCGGAGTCAATTATCCCTAGCAGCATCCTAGCACCAGCACAGTGATATGGTCTAGCCTGGGGAGTAACATGTGCAGTGCCAATTAGTTATGTAGTGGATTTTGAGAAGTTTTTTAAATTGGGAAGTAGAGGTGGTAGAGGTAAGGTGGCTTGGGAGTGAGTTCCAGGTTCTAGCAATAGAGCAGGCAAAGAGAGATTTACCTGCATCATGTTTGTGTCTGATGACATTTATGTGGCACTGATGACTTGATTTAAGGGTTCCTGTAGTGGTGTATGGGTGAATTAAGTTTTGAAGTGCTGGGGTCTTATCATAGTGGTAGTAGAGTTTATGTGCTATTGAGAGTTGGTTGAGTAGGAGTAGTTGAGGTAATTCAAGCCAATTTAGTTGTTTAAGGGCAAGGCAGTGATGGAATCTATGAGAGGAATCGGTAGCAAATCTGGCAATCTTTTTGTAGCAGGATTCCAGTTTGTTTAGTTCACTGTGGCAAACATTAGTGGTGGGCTACAGATTCACAGACAGTAGGTGCCGATTTCAAAACCTAATAGTTTTGTGTGTGTAGTTGGGGTAATTTGTATGCTGTCTCTAGAAGTTGTGGTGAAAATCATTATTTATAGGAGGAGATCTACTAGGGCTAAAGAGAATGAGCTTTTTTGGGGGGGATTAATAATAAGTTTTATATTAGTGAACCATTCCTTAGCTAAGGAGAAGTTTGTTTGGGTTATGGCTTTTAGTTCATGTAGGGTGGGGGGGCACATATAATGGTGGTATCATCTGCATATTGCACAACTGAGACAGAGGGTGTGGATGAGACTATTTGGTTAGTAAACAGTGAGAATAACAGAGGTCCTAGGATGGACCCTTGGGGAACACCTATGCCTATTGGGTTGACAGAAAAGATAATACAGAGTCCTCGTTGAGTATGTTGTTTGCAGATGACATTGTGATCTGTTTTGAGGGTAGGGAACAGCTTTTGGAGACCTTGTACAGGTGGATATATGCTCTAGAGAGGAGAGGAATGAAGGTCAGCAGCACTAGGACAGAATATCTGTGTGTGACTGCGAGGGAGGAGAGCAAAATGTTGGGGATGCATGGGGTACAGTTGGCAAAGGTGGATGTGTTCAAATGTTTAGATCAACATTTCAGAGTAATGAGGACTATAGAGGACAGGTGAAGAAGAGAGTATAGGCAGGATGGAGAGGGTGGAGAAGAGTGTCAGGAGTTTTTGTAGCAGCATAATGTTCACATATTATTTGGACTTGGGGGGCTGATGTAACTGTCATGGGTCCTTTTTATATCCAAATGTGCATGCTGCCCCAGTTATGGGTAATCTATCAGCAGCATATGTTTTTATGGGCATTTAGAGACATGTATGGAGATATATATATATATATATATATATATATATATATATATATATATATATATATATATATATATATATACACACATATATTTATACATACATATATACATGTATGTATATATCTATATATATATATATATATATATATATATATATATATATATATATATATATATATATATATATATATGTATATATATATATATATATATATATATATATATATATATATATATATATACATATTGTTATACATATATATATGTAGCTCAACACATATATATATATATATATATATATATATATATATATATATATATATATATATATAAATCTAAATATTTTTTCATGTATATATTTGATGATAACAATCATTCCTCATTGCACAGTATGTTTTTCCTATTGTAAACTCACTGTACTGCATGATATGCTGTAAAAAAAACATCCTAAAATCTCACAGCTAAGATGGTCTAGTGGTAAATTGCTGTGACTATGGTGTATAGCATCCCAGGCTCAAGACTGAACACGGCTGATTTTTTTGTTGCTGGACAGAAGCTGGGCTGCGGGATACAGAGCGATTAAAGCACTTTTAAGCAGTTGTAAGTGGGTTTGCACAGGTTTGCACTGCGCTAAGCAGCACTAAAACATGGTTAAACTGATAGGCATTTAAACAACGTAGGCGTTGCTTACTGGCACTTACCAGTGTGCAAATATGCTTAGCAGAGCTAACTACTGGTTTTCATTCATATTTAAGCAATGGTACTTCTGCTAAGCATAGCTCAGCCCTGGTAACCATTGCTCACATTACAGTCTCATTAAATAGCAGAGTAATGACATCATGTAATATGTGTATTTAATGTCCTGTACATAACATGCATTTATGTGCTCTCATTACGGTAGCAAGGGGTGTGACTATACTGTACAGGACACTTGGGTATACATGGGTAGTATCACATTTTTATTTATTTATTTATTTTTTATACATGGGTAGTATCACATGTTATATGCACTCACACTTGCATTTTACACCAGCAACAGTACACAGGTTGATGAATATGATTCCACACATATTGTATAATGAAATTAGTACTGTTGACACTGCTTTTCCATGTAAAATTAAATTGCTTATTGTAGTACTCCAACCATGCACTTCTGCATACAGAGCTGGGACACTGAGTACTACACTATCTTGGTCTTGGTGTTTCCAATACCTTTTGGATATTAATATGATACTATTATATTAACTGTAGAGTACTATGTTTTCTGCCCATATCATTGAGGATGCTGTCATGTAGTAATGGCATACTTTTCAGTTTTAGACTTCTGTCCTTCAGGACATTCATCCTAATGCACAACATGTTTGCTGCACACTTCCTGTCTGTCCTCTGTGCAGATGTGCAGATGTCAGGTAATGCTAAGGCCATACAACTATACAGGTGCTCACATAGTTTTGTGCTATGGGCCTGGGCTTTGCTGCTGGCTCCAACAAATGGGGCATCCTTCATGTGGGCCTTGGCCCTATTACTTGCCTGTGCGAGGGACATTACAGAGGTGGTGGGCTACAGATTCACAGACAGTAGGTGGGAATACTTCCCAAGACAAGACATCTGGAGACAGCACAACAACATGGGGGTCATATCTCCGGAATTGTGATTCTCTGTATCATCATCAGTGCTGTTATACACATGGTGGGTTGATAGGTTGACAGGGTTTGTGCGGACATGCATTTAGTGAGTGACTTCACATCTGACAGTGATATGTCTCTGACATACCTCTCCACTGGCATGCTGCCCACAGACTTGCCACCTGTTTGTCTGTTATGTTTTGTCTGTTCCCCAGACAGCTGTTGTTCTTGGAAAAATCAGTCAAGGACTCTTGGGAATGCAGTCAGTAAATACTAAACTCCATTGGTATTGCTGCCTTCATATTCCTCATAATGGATATGTTACAACAAACCCAGTAACATTAGCAACTGTCTAAATGTCTGACACCAAAATGTCTGAACTACGTCTGTGTTTGTGCCTCTGTCCCCAAATGATGTCAGGCCTTGTCGAGATGACATGCACTATGAGGCTTAGATGTATTTAGTAGCATTATTTCTTGCCTTCATTCCTCCTACCCTCCTAGTGATGTAGTAGACCAACAGACATGTTACAAGGAAGAGGCCATAGATATCAGTCCTGAGCCTGTAAATTCTGAGGTGAACTGTACATTTGAGAGGTTTGTGTATGTCTGGCCATTGTTGACAGACTGTTGGAATTGTGTACACATGTCATGTGTACATGTTATTTCGGCTGTGTATGGAGGGTGGTAGATGTAAGTGTTATGGCTCTTTTTTTATCTGACTGTGCATGCTGCTCCAGTGTCCGCTGGTCTATTGGCTGTATGCTTTTGTAGCAGCAGACTGAGATGTGTCCTGTACCACAGTCAGAAGTCAACTATAAGGTCCAAACAACTGAAACGTGGTGGCTAAATAAAATCACAGTCACAGTTCAAAAAATAAGGAGCGACATATCCATTCCACAGCAGCAACTAGAAAAAGTGAAGTATAATCCAACCATATGAAAAACCTCCACGAAACTTCTGAATATCAGGAACGTTCTTTATTAACATGCAGTAAGCGCTTTCACCCAGACGGCTTCATCAGACTGTAACAGCATGTACATTCAACAGTCTTATATACCAAAATCAATTTAGTCACCAAATCAAATCATTTTACCTGATTAAACAATTAAACTATTAAGAATTAAAAACACATTACAAAGACATTTAAAACATCTAAAAAGCAGTTCATAACGCTAAAATAAATATATAACAAGTGAACTATATTTAAAACATCATCTCCTATATCTCTTAGATAACTTTCTTCTTTTTAATATAGGTTGTAAACTAACCTTGTCATTCAAGCCTGGGCTTGAATCTGCTCTGCATCTGACGATCCATCTAAGTTCCACTTCTAATGGATAAGTATCAACATCCCCCCCTCTCATGGTAGTATTAATACACTGTAAAACAAGAAAAGTAAATGTATGTGTGATATCTGTAGTTAATTGATGTCGTGCTAGAGCATTAGTAGCATCCCCAATTCTCATTTTGTAAACATGCTCTCTAATTCTTTCCCTCAACTGCCTGTTCGTCTTACCTATGTAAAATGCTGAACAGGCAGTACAAGTGGCGAGATATATCACATTAGTGGATTTACAATTCGTACCAGTCTTAACTGAAAAAAATTTGTCCTGTTACAGGTTGTTCAAACACAGTATTATTATTAATGTATACACATTGGTTACAATCGCCACATATGGTAGTATTCGAACTGGGACATAAATATCTAGTCCCATCTCTGTGGCACAATAAATTCTTCAAGTTAGATTTATTCTTATATGCATACTTGGGTTTCAAACCTACCACTTTACTAATGTTGTCATCCACACCTAAGATATCCCAATGTTTTTCAATAATATTCCTAACATGGTAGAGCGTGTCCTTATTTCTTAAGCAAAGCCAGTGATGCATTAGTGGAGAATATATCATCAGTTTCCAGAAATAATAACATTAGATTAAGCATGCCTATATTTTACACCAGTGATGTGTACCATGTTAGGAATATTATTGAAAAACATTGGGATATCTTAGGTGTGGATGACACTAATCCTGTGTGTTGAGGGATAATTGTAGCAGTGCACTAGTCAGTAGGGACAATGCCTGAGATGAGGCTGTGATTGAACAGGGCACACAGGTGAGGTGTCAGTTTACTCTGTTGCTAATATATATATATATATATATATATATATATATGTTTATGTATAAATTTTACGTGTATATCTCTATAGAGATATTTTGAATAAGGACGCAGTGGTGCAGTGGTTAGTGTTGTCTCTTCACAGCAAGAGATTCTCCAGTTCACTTCTAAGCTGGAGCACCTTCTGTGTAGAGTCTGCATGTCTGCCCTGCGGTCAAGTAACATTAAAGACATGCAGGTAGGTGCATATGTGAAAGGGTGTGCCTTCTTTGAAGGTTGGGCATTGGGCTGCCAACTTGGCACCGTAAAAATCCACTGCCAATCATTAGTGGACCAGCGTTCCACTGTGGCGACCCCTAACCAGGAAAAGACAATTATTATCTCTATAGATATAGTTTATGTCTATATTTGTCCACATATATGCATCACCATACATAAATACATGTATATATGTATATGTATATATGTATATGTATATATATATATATATATATATATATATACACACACACACATATATATATATATATATATATATATATATATATATATATATATATATATATATATATATATATATATATATATATATATATATATATATAACCTGACTGCAGAATCTTTTCCCTACTGTCGAATGACTCTACTGTATTTTGTAGATCTCACATTGTGTAGTGGTACATTGCTATTTCTGTGGTGTTCAGGGCCTTGGGTTCAAGGGGTGGCAGAGCAGGTGCTGCTGGAGACAGAGAGATAAGGACAATATTTTAAAGATGTCCCTATTTTGGGCCCCTTAACCCTGATTTTGACATCCTTTGACATCCTTTGCACATATTTGTTACAGTAAGAGGTTTGGGGTATGGATCTGATGTGCAACACCACTACATATATATGTAAACATATATATATATATATATATATATATATATATATGTACATGGATCCAGGATGTTTGTTTGAATGATCAAATGTCTGAATCCATTAAGAGCGAGCATACTTACCCAAAAGTGCTTTTCACCGAAGAAACACTTTTGAGTAAGTATGCCTGTTGCCGAGGCCGTACTATGGTGCAGATAAGGCAAAATTCCCTTTTCCCCACTGTAGTGTGGTCTTGGAGGGAGAATATTAAAGTTGGGGGATGTGGAGGGCATAGGCCCACACATGGGGGGTGCAGGGGGGGCAAACCCTCCTTGCAATAATGTAAATGTAGTATTTTTTTTTTTTTTTATTGACATGCTTTAACAAAAGCGCTTTTTCGGTTAAAGCGCTTTTGTTAAAGTGTGTTCGGTGGTTATGGATTCTGACATTTGGTCATTCAATCAAACATCCTAGATCCATATATATATATAGATATATATATATATATATATATATATATATATATATATATATATATATATATATATGTCTATATATGTGTATATATTTATATATAGGTATATGTATATATATATATATATATATATATATATATATATATATATATATATATATATATATATATATATGAATTCACTTCATAACACTGAAACTTCAAAATACTGAAAATGACAAAACTTCATAATACTGAAGACCAAAATACTGAAAGCTCAAAATACTGAATACTCAAAATACTGAAACTCAAAATACTGAAAACACATATGCGTAAACTCAGCTTAAACAACATAAATCATAACAATTTCTACCAAATATATGCGGGGCAGCCCTGCACTTACGTGGAGGCTGCACCCCACACCCCTGCTAATTATATATATATCTACTCCAAGATTGCACTTAACTATGTGCAATCTTGGAGTTGATATATTTAATTAGCAGGGTGTGAGGGGCACATGGGGTGCAGGGGCTTGCACCCTGCATATTTTGGTAGAAATTGTTATGATTTATGTTGTTTACGCTGAGTTTACGCATAATATGTGTTTTCAGTATTTTGAGTTTCAGTATTTTGAGTATTCATTCAGTATTTTGGTTTCAGTGTTTTGAGTTTCAGTATTTTGATATTTCAATGTTATGAAGTGAATCCATATAGATATATATATATATATATATATATATATATATATATATATATATATATATATATATATATATATATATATATATGTATACATATAAAATATATATTTTTTTATGTACATAGATATAGCTGTATGTATTGATTAACTTTTCTATCTATACATGTATTTCTATATGTATATATTTCATATGTATATCTCTACATATATTTTGTATGTATTTGTCCATATGTATATGCATCTCCATACACATATATATTTGTGTGTGTGTGTGTGTGTGTGTGTGTGTGTGTGTGTATATATATATATATATATATATATATATATATATATATATATATATATTTACAAAAAACTTGACTAATTCTAAAGAGTCTTTTCCCACTGTTGACTGACTCTACTGAATGACATGTTTGAAAAACATCACACATATTTACAGCTCAGATGACTTAGTGGTAGATTTCTGTAACTATGGTGTGCAGGGTCCTGGGCTCAAGATTTGCAATGGCTGATTATTTTGTTGCTGGGCAGTATAATGGCTGTTGGATACAGAGTTATTACGGGGTTTTTAAGCAGTTGTAAGTGGGTTTGTGCAGAGCTAAGCAAAGCTAAACGACACTTACATCCACTTGGCTTCGCTTAGCTCCGCTTACATTTGCTTAAACCCGCACTAATTTTAAATAAGAAAAGAGAAAAAGGGAGACAGGAAAGTGGTGAAATGGGGGCAAGCATAGGATAAAACAAGATGAGAGGCAGCTAGGGATGTGCAGGATGGGTGTAGGAGAGGACCATAGCTCTGCATTTCTTCGACAGCAACAGTTGATATGACTGTGCAATTGGATTTTAGAGCCTCCCACCCCATGGGAGTGGGGGGTGACATAAAATGATGATAATTAGTGGGATAGATTGAGTAAGGGGACCATGTCTCCGGGTGAAATGCAGAGTTATGTATGGGATGTAATTTTTTGGGGGGGCAGATACCCTTTTTTTAAAGGTGAGAGTGGGATGTTGAGGAGGGAGTGTAGGTTAGTGTGGGTAGGAATATTTGGTAGGAGAGGTTGCATTTGCAGACAGACAAGACACACACGACAGCAGACAGGGATGGGCTGTGACACATGGGGGGGGCACCTTGGATGGGGAAGGTGGTTGGGAATTGGATGTCCATGAGCCCCCTACATGGTAGTAGTGGGACTGATGTCCCCACCTGATGACAGTCACCACTACTCCTTCATAGCCCCAAAGGTGGCTGTGCTTGAGGCTGAGCTGAAGGGACCAGCTGCCCCTCAAGCTGTGCTAGTCTGCCCTCCACCTGGCACAGTCATTCATCCTGCTCCGACTGGAGGGCACTGAGCACCATGCCGCACACCTTTTGCTGGGTGACAAGATCCTTGCCACACCTGCGTACAGGGGGAGGATGAGCCCCATCCCCTGCAGTGGTTCAACCCGAGGGTGGTGCAGGACCAGCAGATGAGGGAGGTCCAGGTTGGGTCCCAGATGTGCTGGGACCTGGTGCCTCGGACAAGTGGAGTGGGAGAGGCGGATCCGTCGGGATCAACCTTGCCGAACATGCTATGGAGTGAGAATAAGCAAGGTGTATTGGTTAGTCATGAACAAAACATTTAAATATTAGTCAACACAGCATGCGTTGGTGTTCCAATTGACCCAGAACAATGGCATTGTAACAGTAGCACGGCAAACAGAACACATGCAGAAATGGAATGGCAGTCAGGATTGCAACAGCATGCCAGTTATATTTATGGCAACAGGCCGATAACAATGGTTATTCAACAAGGTATGTTAGTATGCAGACAGTTTCAAATATAATAACCAAAATGGAACAAAGGTCCCAACAGAAAGTAACAACATACCCATATTATATTTCGTGCAATTATTAGAAGAGATGAGTACTGGGGGAAGAGATAATAATTCCATTAACAACTGCATTCAGTGATACTTCTCAATACACTACTGTTTAATACTCTACAGTTTTGCTCTCCCTTAACCTCTACCTGAGCAATGCAGCTACTACAGCACATACACACCTGTACATATGTGCACCTGGAGTACTATGGGGCAAGGTATGACAACTGTAAGTACATACGTATAGGGGACTCATACCTGTCATTCTTACTGGTACAAATAACAATGTGTTCCCTCTCCTGCGGTTCTGTAAGTGTGCTTTTGGCATACTTGTACTGTGATGTTATCTGGGTACAGCTTTCTTGGCAACAGGGGAAACTATCCATGATAGCGTGGCACTTGAGAGGCTTGTATTTGCCAGACTGCATAGTGTAGATGGCTAGCCTGCTTCTATTTGTAGGACTGGGGCTGCTCAACAGAACATGTGTACACATTTTGTACATATAACCATCATACTGCTTCTGCAAATATTTCTTTACCTGTGGGGAAAATATCTGTTCACAGTACATTAGTGTTTTTACCAATATTCAAGTTTACAGTTCTAGAACGAGAAAGACATGTTAGCAGCAGTCCATGGATTCGAACCATGGTTGTGTGGTTGTGTGTGTGTGTGTGTGTGTGTGTGTGTGTGTGTGTGTGTGTGTGTGTGTGTGTGTGTGTGTGTGTGTGTGTGTGTGTGTGTGTGTGTGCAAAAGCAAACAACCAACCTAGTCCTTATCAGACTGTGCTAGTCCTTATCCAACTGTGCTACTGGGGAAGTGGTATTGTGACTTGGGTTATTTCTATCTAGTACATACTTTTCTACGCACTTTACTTTTTTATCAAATATCTTTTTATTTGTTTTCCATAATACCTACAACAAACATCAGAACAAGAAACTGTTGATGTTACTGTTTACACAATATGAGCAGATTATTAAAACATTTCAATAAAACAGACTTCAATTTAGAATCAAGTCAACACAATCTACTTTTGCAGTCTGCACCTTTTAGTGTCTCACACTTTCCTGTACATTCAGGACTACATACAGTTGAAATGCAAAGGTTAACACAAGGCAGTGCTGGCAGGAACACAGTACAACACATTACTGAAGAAAACACTTACTTTTGCATTTTGTCACAGTTAGTTCAGATCCAAATTCTGAACTATGCAGATGAACAGTGCTACATCACTTCACCTCAGTTATGCATGCTGCAGCAGCTACACAACTGTACTTTTCAGATACAAGACAAATGATTACAACAGTTTGTGGTAGTCAGCTTTATTATTTTTGAGATAAGAACACTTTCTATAACTCAGAAATCCACAGTTAGTATTATGGCATTATCTGCACAGGTGGACTGCTTCTCATTTGTAACTGTTACAATAGCCCTGATACAGCAGTTTCTTAGCAGGTTCTTTCAGACAGCCTAATACATATTCTACTATTCCTCTCCTCAGTGTACCTTGTTTGATATTTTTGCACTCACCAAACTCTCAGCACTGTCGGACCAGGTGCTGTGCATGGGCATCAATTTTCGCAGCCCTCTCAGCAGCAGCTGTATGGGGAAAGAACACACATTAAGCACACCTGTATGGCAACATATACAATTTTTAAATAATTATTTACAAATACACAGACTGGATACTTACATACTTCTGGGACATCCTCCGCTCATGCCTCTTGGGTCCACTGGGCCAAGAGCTCACCCTTCCGATGCTTTAGGACATCATAGTGATGATGCACTTACTCCAATGGCACTGGTGAGATGGCATGCCAGATGGACCCAGGCCTCCGCTTTGTACCAGGAGCCCTGGTACTGGCCCTGCAGCAGTCTAGCTTCATGGTCTTTGATAAGGAGTCCAACCATGACCCTAGACTCCTGGATGCTCCAGCATTGCACCCAGAAGCAAACATCCTCTCCTACACCTGCCATGTTGCTGACCTGTTCAGACTCGAAGAGATATGGCTGTATTCCTGCCCTGTGGTTTAAATAAGGCCATTTTCCCGCACTTTTTCATGATTGGCTGATTTTCAAATATGCTAAGCTATGCTTAGCTCCACGCAAATACACTTAGAAAGGCTTAAACCAGCTAAGCAAAACTTGCAGTTGCTAAGGATTGCTTATATTTTCATGCTTAAGCAATCCTTAGTTTTTTTCAGCAGAGCTGCGGCAGGCTTAACTGGCCGCAAACAGTTATTTAAAAAAAATAGAAAACATTTTTTACATTTCCCTATGGCATTTTCCCAGCCCTAAACTACCATATGTGAGGCATATAACTTACAAATATCATTCCAATTCATAAAAAATAATTTACACCTGCTTCCACACATAAGATATAGTAGTTAAAGCTGGGATTCAAACTGTACATGGCTTGCATGCTAAATCAGTGCTCTAACCACTACACTACATCAGCAATGAAAATTTCTCCTTCAGAATTCTATTTCACTCTCAAACAGCATTTAAGCTAGGCTGAGCAAAGTGCCGCAGCATGCAAACCTGCTGCACTCTGCGTAAACTTTATTTTTATTGTAAAACATATATATAAAGAAATATTAAATTATTACATATATTTATCAGCAGGTTGCAGTCATGTGAGCCAGGGATCTGGCCATTCCAGGGTCAGTCATGTACTGTGCAGGCTACTTCTTGTGGACTGTGTTTTTTTTTCTTATTTCAGTATCCACAGGCATTGACATGCTAGTTTTACATTTCAGTGTCCGCAGACACTGAAATAATGCATAATATTATAGCCAGGCTCTAATATTACATTACCTCCTTGTTTGAAAGTACTGTATGGCACTTTCTGAGTGTTGGGGGTGTGTTTAAGTGTCCGTGCAAGACTTATACATGCCCCCTGCACTCGTACACAGATCTTGTAGGTGTAGGAATAAAGCAGCGTGCCTAATATGTAGGACACGCTGCTGCTGTATTCCTACATGGAAAAGTCCTTGCAAGAATAGACTATTGTTGCATGGAATGTTCATGAATTCCAGGGTTTGTAGTCTTGATGTGGTATTTTGCTTGTCAAAGACACATTATCCACAATAAGGAAATGCCGTATTTGCTCGTCTCCAAATAATACCTCTAAAACTCCTTGCACAAGAAATCTGGATAAATCCTCAAATAATGCGGGACAAAGGCCCAAAATAGGGATAGATTTTAAATGTTACTCTAGTCAACTTATAACGTTGCTAGAATAACAGGATGTGTGTTAACATACATTTTTTCTGAAGGATATGAAGTCTGAAACTCAGATGTATGTCATTATTTAGTAACTTCAGTCCTCAGGGATTTGCCAGAAAACCACACATTTTATGAGGGGTAGATGAAAAATCTGAGTCAAAAACTTGGACATTCTGTGAATATCTGGACAGTTGGGACGTGTGCTTTAAATAACTTTTAAACACTGTAAATGCAGATCAGCACTTTCCTGAGATAATTAACAGTTGCATTCAATACATGGTGTTGGCATGGGCATCCCCTTTATTCACTCTCCCACATACAATGCATAAATTCAAACATATATGCACCTGCATGCACACACACACACACACACACACACACACACACACACACACACACACACACACACACACACACACACACACACACACACACACACACACACACACACACACACACACACACACACTTCATATACCGCACTTGATTGTGTTGTCAGAACATTCATGATATCTCTTTCTTCCTGCCCTTGTAAATCACATATGATGACAGTCAATCAGTAATGCCAGATGTTAAAGTTTCACACTTCATATCCTTCAATAGATGTATGGTAGTGCAAAAAGCTGTTATACTAGCAACTTGCTACTTTTGTAAGAGCAATAGTTAAAATTCATACATGATTCTGTCCCACCATTAATTTTGGCTCTGTCTTGATTCCTGAGCTACAAGGTTGAGAGGTACACTTAATGTTCCCTGTCCCTCTCCCTCATAATACTGCTGCAGACATTGAATAACACCTGTGATCTTCATTAAATGGAAAAAACAACTGTTGCACTAACTTATCATTTAGATGCATGGTTTGAAGCCTTTGTACTTTACATACTTTTTATTAAGGCCTTAATTTTTTACATTATATCCCTGGTGTCTATTGGTGGCACAGAGGACTAATGTACTAGGTAGAAAGGTACAGCATTGGAATCTCCTTTAGCGCCTTTGAGGCATGCTACTTATAGCATCCCTGGTGTCTAATGGTTCCCCATGCCACTTTCTTTTTAATATGGTGAGTTTTAGGCATGCTATACAGAGTATTGCTGGTATCTAGTGTTTTGATGACTCACATCTACAGAGTTCTTCATAGTGTCTAATGGTTTTCCATGCCAAACTCCATTATGTTTAAATGCCACTAAGGCATGGGATTTAAAGGTTTTCCTAGTGTCTAGTGGTTGCCCCAAACCATTTTATGTGTAAGTGCCATAAAGGCATGACGATGATAAAGGTCATCCCTGGTAATAAATGCTCCCCCCCATCCACATCTTTAGCATTATACCTGATGACTAGTGGTCACCGCAATCCATCCCTAAGATTCATTAAGCTGTTTTATCCATGCAGGAACAGTGTAGCCATTTCTGCATGGAATATGGCCTCCGAGCGATCCAGCAAACAGCTGATATGACATGCATGAGCGTGCCTACACTGTTCCTGCATGGATACAGCTGCAGTATCCTAATTATAATAATAATATAATAATAATGATAATTGCTTTTGAAAACCATGCAAATGAGGTGATTCACCAAGCAGCCAGGTATCCGTACAGGAACAGTGTTATTTGCAGAAATGTATTCGGTTACTAATCTAATACATTTCTGCAAGTAAGAAAATGGAGCCATGACAGCTCTCAAAATAGCATGTATTACAGTGGTTAGGCATGCCAATGGCCAAATATATGGCCATTGGCATGGAAAACCATGTATTTGTTATAAAAATAAAACTTTTTTTTTGGCTAATATCGGCCATTTAAGCATAGGGCAGCGGTGCACAAATGGGATCGGGCAGAAAATGAAAAAAAAGGTGAAAACTCAATTTCAAGGGAAATCTGCATTTTGCCATTATAGCATATGGCATGCAGAATGAAAACAATACCAGGGAACAGTGGTTATCAAGGGGAAAGGCTCTGTGTAAGTGCAGTAGCTATGAACTAAGGCAGTGGAGTATGCAAATGAGGGGAAATTTATTGAATCAGAAAGATCTTCTAAGTCCCAAACTGCACCTAACTGTGTAGATGCTCCAGCACAATGGTGTAACTAGGAGGAGCAACAGACATGAAAAGGGGGTGTGTAAGGCATGTTGTAAGCACATTGGAGCCCTAAGGAGCAGAGATAAGCATAGCTAAGTACAGCTAAGCAAGGGTGTGTGTCTGAGGCTGTATTGTCTTATTCCATGAACTGAGGAACATGTTTGCACTGAGGGGAGGGCCATTTCTTACTGTTTACATAAGCTAAATGGGTTTGCATGGTGCACACTGGGTGTAAACAAAAAAATAAATAAAACAGGAAATAGCAGGACTGTTTACATTTGGGCACCGGGTTTGCGTGGCGTGCCTTGGGGCTTAAAAGGGAAGGAAATGGGAAAGGGGAAAAGAAAAAAAAGGAAAAATAGCAGAATTAAAGCAATCAAGTACAAATAACATAGCTTGCAGGTGGAATGCGTCATAGTCAGCCAATCATACAGGTAGCATCTGCAGCACAACATTATAAAGTATGGAAACATTTTACAGTCTGGGTTTTCCCACAAAGTGGTATACACATGTGGGGGAATTTTAAATGTAAAAATGCTAGGGGCTGCCATTGTTTTGATCCATCAGTATGTGCTAGAGGCTGTGTGTGGAGAGAAGGATAATGCTGACAACCACCACAGACCGACGAGGAGGTGAAGAGTGTTCAGACCCAAGGTAACTTACCAGGGGCTACATGATCTGGTGATAGTAGAGCGCTACAGGGTGGACAGAAACATACTTCAACAAATCACCGAGCTGTGCTGGCCTCAACTCAGAACTAGAACCAACAGAGGGGAACCCATCCCAGTGGATACCAAGGTATGTGTAGCCTTAAGAATTCTAGCTCCAGGTACTTTCCAAAGACCTACTAGGGACATTATGGGGGTCTCCTAGGTATCTGCATCCAGGGTACTCCACCAGTTCCTGGATGCCATGCTACCACATGCTGGTGAGCACATTTACTTCCCCAACAACTGTGAGGAGAGGACCAGCAATATGCATCACTTCCACAGTGTAGCAGAATACTTGAAGTTACTGGGTGCCATAGACTGCACGCACATCCACATAAAAGAACCATCTGCTGAACAGGGTAGGGTCTACATAAACTGCAAGGGATTCCCCTCCATCAAATGCCAGGTTATATGCAATGCCCAGTGTATTATCATGAATGTGTATGCTGGCAGCCCTGGAAGGTATCATGACCTCCACATCTGGCATTTGTCACAGCTGTACCAGGCATTTGCCAGTAGGGACATCCTGTATGGCCATCTGGTGGGGGATGCTGGCTATGCTTTGGAGCCATGGATGACAACACCCATCAGAAATGCACACACACCCACATAAGAATGCCATAATGAGGCACACGCACAAACCAGGATCATTATAGAGTGTGTGTTTGGGATGCTCAAGTCATGGTTCCACTGCCTTGACATATCTGGTGGAGCCTTGCAGTACTCTCTAGCCACTTGTGCACACATGTTTATAGTATGCGCCATGCTACACAATATGATCCTATGGAAACAGCTCAGCAGGAACAGCATGGGGATGGGCCACACAGCCCACCACCATTGCCAAGGTCCCCAAAGGCACAGAGAGACACACAGGAGGAGACGCCTGAGCCTGCTTCTGTAGGCAGATGGAGGCATGCCCAGTATGCTCAGGTCTTAGCAAAGAGGCAATGCATAGCACACACACTGACACTGTGGGGACCCCAGGGACTGACACCTTTTTCTGACTCACACACACAGTAAAATGGATGACACACATATCACATTACCTGTAACTTACCATGTATAGGCAGTGTACCATGTGCATCCAACATAGGTGGCCCTCAAGCACCATCCTCACAACTGCCACAAGCACATGGTAAGTCAGTCTTCTTAACAATAAATTAATGGATTAGTATGTTCTGCTAGCATATCTATGGTACTGCTGCATGCATGCAAGGGAATGTGGTGGACAACTGTGATAGCAGCACACAACTGACAGCTATGTGGGACACCAGGAAATGTCTGGCCAAATCTGGCCTTGACTCACTATACAGTAGTACCTAAGGTGTCAAATCCCACAGCAGTATATGTGTGGGGACAAATTACTGGGGGGGGGGTCATAGGTCACAGGCATGGATGTCAGGGTGGGCATCCCATCACCAGCTCACACACCCACACAGCAAGTCAGCTGTAGAAAACCACAGAGAAATGTCTGGTAAAGGCACACAAATGGCAGCGATGTTGAAATAACTCCCAACAGACTCACACAGTGATAGCAGAGCAGGACCTGCAAGTGCAGTAAAGCTAAGAAGGGTAAAAGGACTGAAACTCAAATGTATGCCAGTACAATCTGACCTCGGGTCTTTACTGATATGCCTCTAGTCCCCATGACAGGGCACAATAGTATGGTAAATGGAACCAAAATGTAAAGCAAATGTCAGCACAGTCTGTGCAAATGTGTACAGTTGACAGGTGTGCCCCTCATATACCAACACAAATGCAGTAACATGTATGTTTACAGGGAAATAGCAGCATAGCACACATTGGCAGGGCTGTACCAATACGCATTAAAACATGTTGCCTGTCCAGAATATGCAGGGGTCAATGAGCTATGTGTATGTGTGATTAATACTGTCTGGATCTGGCCAGCAGGTTCTCCTGGCACATGTCTTGTAGTGCCCTAGATACAGTGTTGCCTTTAACAGGGCCATGTGCAGATAATTGCAGTGCCAATGGTTATGCATGTCAGTGACATCCACTGCTCTGGCACTGACATACCTGGAAGTCACAGTGCTATGTGGAATATACTACACATATTACTCACATCTTGAAGGATGTGTAGCAGAGGTGCCAAGGCTTTTGTGAATATAAGTGCTTTGTAGTACTGTTGCCAGTGGTCATTCTCAAGAATACTTTTTCTGATGCTAGCTTTTACATATAATGGACATGCCTGCACAGTTGAATGCAGTCTGTACCCACACCCATAACTCCTAACCTCTGACATCAAGATGTCTGGGCAAGGGCAGAAGTAAAGTGGAACAAAGGCACAATGATAGGCATGTGTTGTAAATATCACCCTTACATTCTGAGAAAGTTGGTAGGGTGAAGGGTTTACAGTAGCAGGAATTGTCTGAAGATTATGTATTCTGAAACAGTAATGTCTGTATTATTTTGTAAGATCACTCTTCAATTATATGTAACTAACTTGCCATAAAAACACAAGTTTACGTAGAAAGGATAAAACCTCAAGCCAAACACCTGGACAACCTGCCAGACAATGTACAGGTGAGAGATATGTCCACACAAGGATATGACATCTCAGGTTAGAAAGATACCACACAAGCAGGAGATCCCCAGCCAGTATATCACCACATTGCCTGACTGCTTACACAGCCATGTGTCATTACTAAACTGGCTGTAGCCACACCTCAGAAAAGGCCTTGTTGGGCAAGACTTTACATAGCTGCCTTCATAATATTGGTCTATGAATCATACAACTAGTATTCCTCTGGTAAAGCACTGTGATGATCTGAGGATGTCTGTCACTAGGTAATGACACAATACATTGTAGTTTCAGACTACAGATATGTCAGAAAATGTCTGCTAAACAAAACAAGTACCCTGAGGAAAGTCCTATGTACTCCTAGAGGTATGGCTGTAGCACACAAAACCCTGGACTAGAGTACACCTATCTCTGGAATGGAGTCCCACTATAACTGTAGAAGGTCACACTGGGCATGCTTCTACACTTAGAGAATCACAGGACATGTTGAAACCCACATCGGAATATATGACTCTATTGTGTATATATGTCTGTGCATATATACAGCTATGTACACCTCAACTGTCCCCACACACACACATTAGACAGGATTACTCTCAGCTAACTGTAGGTGGCCCATATGTGATATATCGGCATCTGTTGCGTGACATGCACACACATATATATGGGCAAAAGATAACATCATATGTCAAGCAAACACACACATAGATGTGGGGAACTGAGAGACAGACAGTGATACAGAAAGAAACACAGGGGTACACAGAGTGAGTCACACACACGGATACCCTGAATGGCATACAGTGATGTCCTGTTCTGGACAGTGGCATACCAGTTTTAAACAGTTGCACATGCCAGCATAAAAGGTGAGCCCCATTGCGTAATAGTACTGAGGTTGGGTTTATAATATCACATCACCTACCTGTGTGTGTTTGTGTGTGTCCATAAGTCTAAGTATTAGGAAACTCCTCCCACTCAGTACACTTCACATTGCCCTACTTCACAAGATCTGCTGCTTTCATTCACCTTAGAAGTACCATTGGACACCGCTCACTCCTATACGCTCTGTAGTGTGTGTGATAACCACATAACACTATAGTACAAATAACTAGATAGGTAGGGTTCTAATCTCAATACTAGCAAGTGTGTGTGTGATAGCTGTGTATGCAAGAGTGAAAGAGTGTGTGTGTATTTGTTTGTTTGTAGGTGAAATGGTTTTAGGCCATTCCCACCCACAACACTTCCCAGTACCCCACTTTAGCAGTCCTGCTGATGTCATTCCCCTTATCAGCACCTTTGGCCAGTTGTCATCCCAGTAATCTCTGTAGCATGTGTGATAACTGTGTAACAATATAGCACAAATCATTAGCTAGACAAGGATTCTAATTGCAGATCTGGCAAATAAGTGTGTGTGTATGTTTGGAAGAGGAAGTATTTTGATAAGTCTCCCACCCACGGTCCTATTTTATCACTCCTGCTGATGTCATTCCCATTATCAGCACCTTTGACCAATTGCTAGCCCTGAAAGCTCTGTAGTGTGTGTGATAACTGCATGACACTATAGTACAAATCACTAGCTATACAGGGGTACTAATCATAGATTTGACAAATGGGTGTGTGTGTATGTTTGTAAGAAGAAGTATTTTGGTAAGTCTCCCACCCACTGCCCTACTTTATCAGTCCCGCTGATGTCATTCCACTTATCAGCACCTTTGGTCAGTTGCCAGCCCAGTAAGCTCTGTGTGCTAACTGTGTAATGCTGTAGTACAAATAACTAGACAGGCAGGGGGGGTCTACTCTCAGATCATGTGTATATTTGTAGGAAGAGCTATTTTAATAAGTTTCCCACCCACTGGCCTACTTTATCAGCCATATTGATGTTACTCCCCTTATAGGTTCATAGGTGTGTACTAGGCTAATAGCCCTGGACCCTTTACAAGCCTAGCCCATAGAAGTGCCCTGCCATTGTGCCACCCAATGTTAGTTCCCAGTGTCTCCATTAAGTAGAGCCACTGGAGGGATCCCTGGGGTGAACTTTCTATTACCCATCCACTCATCAAGATTTCACTGGAACAGGGTCATCTAAGTGCTTTGCTTGACATGTATGGGAAGTCTATTCCAGGACATGAGCAGTCTTGGATGATGAACCTGTCCCTCCAGCATGTTGTGTTGATTGTGGTATTGAGGTCAAAGTCCTTGCAGTGTGTGGTGCAGAGGGACTGAGATGTCTTTAGCTGTAGCATTTCTAAAAGACCTGGGTCAGACATGGCTTTGCAAGTCAAACAGACATTGCCTCTAAGCAGGTGATATGAGACAGAGAATAGCTGGAGTCTTTTCAGTCTGTCTGTGTAGGACGTGTTTAATTCCTAGGATCCTCTTCATGAGGTACTTCTGTTGCCTCTCCAGCTGTTGCAGGTGTCTAGTGAGGTGCATGCCAAATGGGGCATTATACTTTATGATTGGTCTAATGAGGGAAGAGTAGAGAGAGACAATGACCTCTTTCTTCCTGGATGCAAAACCCTGGATAATGAGATGTGCCATATAGAAGGATTCCCTGACCACAGTGGCAATGTGGTGGTTAAAGAAGAGGTTGCTGTCAACCTGTGTCCTCCAATCTCTTATAACGCCTACAGTTTTCAGTGGGCTCCCATCGATGTGGTACTTAGTGGAAACTGAGACTTTACCAAAGGGGCTGATGATGCATTTTGTGGTGTTAAGCTTCAGGTCATGGTTTCCACACCAGTCAGTGGTCTCAGTGAGGCATGTCTTTAAGATGTCTGCATCACTTTTGGAGTTAATGATGGCTCCCAGCTTGCAGTTGTCTGTGAACTTGGTCAGCCAGAGTTCATTTGTGTTGGCCTGGACTCATGAGAAGTAGATGCTGAATGGGAGAGTACCCAGAAGTGATCCCTGTGAGACCCCACTCATGACTGGTTGGCAGTCTGACTACAAGCTTGCTACTTTCACACTGTGTGTTCTATCTGTGAGCCAATTTGCAACCCCCTAATGATATAGGGGTTGAGGACTTGTTTGGTGGGTGCATCAATAATTCCTGAGTAAGGAATGGTATCAAGAGCCTTGGCCAGATTGATGTAGGCTGTATGCAGTGCCCTACGGTCATACACAGCCCTGGTGACTGACGGAAATAAGTCAACCAGGTTGAGCAGGCATGATCTCCATTTCACAAAACCAAACTGTGTGGGGTCCAGAGTTAAGAGATCACCTATATGTTTGTCGAACAGGTCCCTGATGTGCTCCATAGCTGTACATATCAGACTCATCAGGCTAATGGGCTGATAATTCCCATTGTCTGTAGTCGCTACCCCTTTATGTAGAGGGATGACTGTAACACTGCAACATTTTGGAGGGACAAAGCCTGAAGTGAGGCTGTGACTGTAGAGGGTACACAGATATGGTGCCAGGTATCTTTGTAGTTCATGGAGGACACAGCCATAGATAACTTTGGGTCCCTTGAAAGCTGCATTCTTGCCCGTGGACAATGCAGGTTTAACCTGGGTGGCAGTAATCCTGGGTGCCTGACATTCTACTGACATTCTGATTGTTCCCCTGAGGGGAGGGTTAAAGCTGCCACTGAATGTGTTGGCAAGAATGTTGGCAATATCTTTTGGCTGAGTATAGGAGGTAGCATTGTTCAGTAACTCAGAGCACTTCTGGGTATTGCTGTGGAGGTTCTGGTTATAACTATCAAAGGCTTTGTGATTGTTGTCAGTGTCTGGTGTGATTCTGCTGTCATAGATGGCTTTAGATGATTTCATGAGGGATCTCAAGTAGTTGTTGAGGGTAATAAGGGCGTTTTACCACCCTTGGGACTACACCTCTGTCTGCAACAGTGTCTTCTTCTGCTGAACGGGTTATTAATGGCAGAGGACCACCAGATTGGCTTCCAGTGTTTGGAGGAGAGTGTCATGGTTCTGTTGGGTATGGCTAGTTCCATAGTTCCATGCATTGATGTACATGTTTGTACAGTGCATTTGTGTATGATTTGGCAGTCCTGCAGATATTTTCCATTGGCATGGGTGCTGTGAAGTTAGCCATCTCTGTTTTAGGAGTCCAAAGTCAGCTTTGGACAAGTTTTTCAAGGTGGTTACATTTGTGGGGGGTGTGGGTGAGATGCGGATTTCCATGGGGATTACTCTATGTTGGATCTGACCAGGTAGGGATTGACTACTGTTGTCAAGCAATGGTCCCATATGTTAGTAATCAGCACAGGTCAAGGATGTTGCTTCCTCTACTGGGTGTCAGAATGAGCTGGTCCAGGGCATTGGAATTGATGAATTCCAGGAAGTGTTGGGCCAGTGTATTGGTGCTTGAGTATCTTTCCCAGTTGATGGAGGGGTAGGTGAAGTCTCCTAGTATGAGAGTATTGGGTTGGACCTTGATAGATCCCAGGGTGTTGAGGAATGTGGATTGAGAGTCTAGGGACATGGATGGGGACCTATAGCAGGCTATGACCTGGATTGCACTATTACACAATGTCAGTTGTACCTGAAGTATCTCAGCTGCATTATGATGGGATACTAGTCAGGAGGTGTGCATATCCTGTATGAATATGGAGATACCACCGCCTTTGGAGCTGTGGTCCATATTTTGGGGCTGACAGGTTTGCAATTAGTTATAGCCTGGTAGTGCAAGGGTGCTGTCTGCTGATCTAAACCAGGTCTTCGTTACAGCACAAATGTCAGTGTTCTCCATTTTGAGGAGTGTTTCGAAGTGACTGCATCTCAAAATGTAGCTGTCTAGTGTTGAGCAGCATGACCTTCAGACTGCATTTATGTATAGCTGTTACAGTGGTAATTTGATTTAGAACACCACCTAAAAGGCACTATAGAGTGTTAAGACACTTAGCCAGTACCCAAAAACCCAGCGGTGACAGATGCAGGCCATCTCTGGCAAGCCATAGTAGTCTGGCAATCATGTCATCCCAAGCAGACAGATACTGGATCCCCGGAGAATAACTCCTGACACTTAAGCCAATTTAGTTATTTATTTTTATTTATTTTACATTTGTTTACCGGGAGAGTCCGACTAGGCATAAAACCCTTTTTCAGGGGAGGCCCGGAGAAAAAAGCTCCATTGTTAGTAAATATTTTGTTAGTAGAAAGAAATTTGTATAATACAATAAAGAAATAAATAGTAACAGACATTCATAATGGTAAAAAGACTAGAACAGAATAAATTGTTCAAGTGGGAGACAAGACCAATAATCTTGCATAACAATGCTTCTAGAAGACAATTGTTGAAGTCAATCATATGTTGTCTGTACTGTGGTATCATTCTGGGTGACAGTAATATACTGCTCCGGGCTACTGTCATACCTGCCTGGCCCACATAATCTGAGTGCCCCACCCGGTCTCTATTCATGTAGTCCAGGAGGTGTGTCTCAGGTCATTCACACATGCATGTACAATGACAAAGTGATACTTGTAGTTGTTGTAGAGTGTCCTGACTGGGTGTGTTATATGTTTAATTCTGACACCTGATTGACAGCTGACTGTTGCCTTTTCCATGTTCATCCTAGTGAGTGGAACATCTGCATGCCTCACTGTTGAGTCACCTGTGATTACTGCATTGGGCAAGGTAGTTGGCCTTAGGAGCTTAGGTTGAGGGGCACACTGTGTAGGTGAGATATGCATCCTGTGGTTTGTGCTGTGCTGTGGTAGTCAACTGGGTGTCTGTTTGGATGGTCTCAGCTGTTTGAGTAAATGTCTATTGAGTGCCTCTGTGAAGGTGGGTTTGTGGTTTTTATGTGTATGTCAGAGCTGTGATAGTGGGTGTTTTGGAGGGATATGTGTTTCATGTGGTGTGGTGCAGGTATGAAACCTATCTCCTCTTGACCAGCTAGTCCAGTTCTCATTGGAGAGTGCATATCTTCCAAATCAGTGATATAGGGCTATCTCTCACAAGTCTGAGTGTTGGGAGTTTAGAGGAGAGGGTTGTGTGTGCACATGAGGCAGTTGCAACAGTACCTCAGAATGCCCAAGTGCACCAGGTTAATGAGCAAACCACAGACAACTGTACTTTAATCATGCTTGGAGCAATGGTCATAACTACTAAGTACTGGAGCTAATTCTGTGAGGAACAACTACTGCAGATGGCTCTCAGGTTTGCTAGAATAATTGATACAAAAACCTGTTGAAGTGCAAAGCTATTAGGCTATTTGAAGTGCAAGAGAGAAAGAACTAGCAACATAGGTTCATAGGTTCATAGGTAGGTACTAGGCTATTGTCCAACATACCCCTGTGTGGGGCAGCCACATAGAGTGAGTGTGTGCATACATACACACACACACATCTGTATCACAGGCAGGTCACCTCCAGACACACACAGCACCTTTGCACATAGGTTCATAGATTCATAGGTAGGTACTAGGCTATTGGCCCAAGGGCCTATGTAAGCCTAGCCAACAAGGTTCCCTGACTTACGCCACCCAAGAAAGTTATTTTCCTGTGCCACTGTCAAGCAGAGACACAGAAGTGATCCCCAGGGTGTATTTCCTATTTCCCATCCACTCATCAAGATTTTTCTTGAAGAGTGCTAATGAAGAACTTTGTTTGACATAGATGGATAGCCTGTTCCAGGCAGAGATCACCTCAGAGTAGGCAATATGCTACGGAGTAAAGCTGGAGTTCTTTGAGGCAGTCACTGTAGGGCATTTGTTTGAGGTCAGTAATGTATCATCATGGAACTCATAAACCAAGACATTGGTAACCTCCAAACTCTGAATCCCACCCACTTTGGGTTTGTGAAAGGCAGATAATGCCTGCTGAACCTGATCGACTTCTTTGAGGCAGTCACCAAAGCCGTAGATGAGGGTAAGGCAGTTCACACAGCCTATCTTGACCTCACCAAGGCTTTCAACACCATCCCCCATTCTGGAATTATAGCTAAACTCACTAAAATAGATATAAATCCCTATGTCACAAGATGGGTTGCCAAATGGCTCTCTGACAGAACCCACACTGTAAAAGTTGCAGACTCCAAATCTGACCTCAAAGCAGTGACAAGTGGAGTACCACAGGGTTCCATCCTGGGACCTCTCCTGTTTGGTATCTACTTCTCTGAAGTACAGGCTAACACAGAAACCCTCTGGCTAATGAAGTTCACAGATGACTGCAATCTAGGAGCCATAGTCAAGTCCCCAAATGATGTGGACATCCTACCGAAGGGCCTCACTGAGACAGATGCCTGGTGGCAGGGCCATGGCCTCAAACTCAATGCCAAAAAGTACAGCGTCATCCTTTTTGGTAAAAACTCTGTACCCATGAACTACCACATAGGCAGCAATCTACTTAACACCAAATGTGTGATAAGAGTCCTTGGGACCCAGGTGTACAGTAGTCTCTCCTTTGATAGTCACATCGCCACAGTAGTCAGGAAGTCCTTCTACATGGCACACCTCATCATAAAAGGGTTCTCATCCAGGAAAAAAGAGGTCATTGCTCCCCTCTACTCGACACTCATTAGACCCATTATAGAGTACAATGCCCCTTTTGGAATGTACCTCACACAACATCTGCATCAGCTGGAAAGGCCACCGAAGTACTTCACAAAGAGGATTGCTAGCCTCAAACAAATGCCCTACACTGACCACCACAAAAAACTCCAGTTTTACTCCGTAGCATATCGCCTACTACGAGGTGATCTTTGCCTAACATATAAAGCTATGTCAAACCCAGAGCTGTTGGACATGCTACACCTAAAGAAATCCCATTGCCTCCGAGCTACATGCTCTAGGGACCTAAACCTTGTCACCACAATAAACAGGACATGCTGGAGGGATAGATTCCTGTCCCAGAGACTTCCCATACTCTGGAACAGGCTACCTATCTATGTCAAGCAAAGTTCTTCATTAGCGCTCTTCAAGAAAAATCTTGATGAGTGGATGGGAAATAGGAAATACACCCCGGGGATCACCTCTGTGTCTCTGCTCAACAGTGGCATGGGAAAATAACTTTTTTTGGTGGTGTAAGCCAGGGAACCTTGTTGGCTAGGCTTACAAAGGCCCTTGGGCCGATAGCCTAGTACCTACCTATGAATCTATGAACCTATGTGCAAAGGTGCTGTGTGTGTCTGGAGGTGACTTGCCTGGGATACAGATGTATGTGTGTGTGTGTGTGTGTGTGTGTGTGTGTGTGTGTGTGTGTGTGTGTGTGTGTGTGTGTGTGTGTGTGTGTGTGTGTGTGTGTGTGTATGCACACACTCACTCTATGTGGCTGCCCCACACAGGGGTATGTTGGACAACTGTGGACCGTACATGGCAGGGTGTCCAGTTCACCATCTCCAGACATAGACATGGGAACTGGTCCTGCCAGGGCTATCATTGGCACCACCATGCCCAAGGCCAAATGCAGTACTGCTTCCTCATGGGGACTGCTGTCTGCTGGATATGTGCCCCTGACAGGACTGCCAGGACCATGTGCCCATGGCCTGCTCTGGTGTGATGTGGACAGCAACCCCCCTTCAGTAGTGCTGGTGTCACTGCCACTACAGGAGTGTGAAGGTACATGGCCCCATAGACTCTCAGCTGTTTTTGGTGCTGACCTATGTCCACATGGATGATGCCCATCTCCCACCACATGCTCTAGCACAGACATGCCACAGTAGAGGATTGCCAGGGTCTCACCCCACCATCTATTCAGGACCTCAGTATTTTGACATGTGGCCTCAACAAGGTCATGTATGTTGCCATGTAAATCAGGAAGAGTTGCATCCACCAACCTGAGTATTTGTCTGGTGTGGCATTCACTACATGCCTGTGCATCCATGATAACCTAAAATATGCGTCTGGTGACACCTGCTGTGGCACTTTTGACACTGGATTGATGAACAGCAGCCCTCCTGTGAGCACCTCTGTCCATCCACCTGTGTGGGACCTCATCTGCACTCTGGCTATGGACAGTGTCTACACCTGCCATAGTCAACATACTAGCTTGTTCCATGCCACCACCTGCCAACTGTCTTTAATCTGTGGCCACTGGTGATGGGGTATGTGTGGGCATTTTCACTGTGTGCAGAGATGGTGTGGACAAGAGTAGCATGCCAACCAATGGCACAAATTCTGACCCTGACAACCTCACCTGTACCTCACTATTCCTATTATCATTGTCAGAGTCTGCAGAGACAATGACATCAGTTTCCAAGCAGAAAGGACTCCGAACCCCATCTCCACCTATGAGGGGAAGACAGCATATGTACATTAATACCTGCACTTTGAGGTTGTCTGGTACACACATGCACATAAACACCCCCCCCATACACACACACGCACTTACAGGTGAGGTAGTACAAATCTTTTACACAGACCTCACATTGCCTAAATGGTGACATACATGACACATGGCCCCCAACATCATGCATTGCAGCCAGTTTTACTACATGTAACTAACAATATGGAGCTCTGGGATACATGAGTAGTGTAATAGGTGATAGCCCTTCCCCAGCATAGACCGCATCCATGTACACATCATTGCTGTTCACCTGTATAGCACAGTGGCAACTACTACAGAACATACCTCACAACTGTACAGATCCTCACAGGATGTGTAGATGTCTCACTCATATGTTTGTTCTGTTCCTCATAACCCCTGCGTTTGTCTGATACATGACTAGGATGATCTGAGGAGTGACATCACTGATTAATGACATATATTTGAGTTTCAGACCTCCAAACCAGCGGTAAATGTGTGGTCATACAATACAATTCCTGTTACATCACCAACCTTCTAAGCTTAAAGTGGATATGATAAGTGTACAAAACCCTGTTAACATGCCATGTTCTTGTAATATATAAGATGAGACTGCAATAATGCACTCCAATATATTACCCACCTTTCATGTGACATATGACCTATGCAATCTAATCGATAAACAAACAAATGTGTTACGTGTAAAATCTAATGAATGAAATATGTACAATATGGTGGTTGCATAAGTGTGCACACCCTTAAAATGATACTTCGTTGAAGGACCTTGTAAGTGACTTACAGCATTCACTCTTCTTGGGAAGGTGTCTATCAGCATGGCACATCTTGACTTGGCATTATTTGGACACTCTTCCTTGCAAAGGTCCCCCAACTCTGTCAGATTGCAAGGGCAGCTCATGTGCACAGCCCTTGTCAGGTCACATTGGGGTTTTGCTATCGGGTTTAGGTCTAGGCTCTGGCTGGGCCAATCAATAACCATGGGTGTGTCCAGGTGGAGCCTTTCTTAGGTAGCTATGGATGTATACTTTGGGTCTTTGTCATGTTGAAGGCTGACACCCCTCACCATCCTCAGAATTCTTGCAGCTGCCTGATGGATGTGGGCCAGACAGGAGTATTATTTTGAACTGTTCAGATTTCCCACCACTGTGACTACAGGCCCAGTTCCAGCTTTAGAACAGCATCCTCACAGCAGGCCAACGCCACCAGAGTGATTCACCATGGGGGTAGTGGTCTTCAGGTGAGGAGAGGTGTTGCTTGTGCACCACATGTACCTTTTGCTATTGTGACTGAGAGGTCAACCCATAGTCTCATTACACCATAACACATTTTCACACATGCCTTTGGGAGACTTGATGTGCTGTATTGCAAGTTGCATCCACTCCTGGTTGTTTTTGGTGTGGGGAAATGCTTCCATCTTTGGACCTTACCTCATAGGCCAGACATATGCAGAATATAGGCAAACGAACAAGTCTGCCACCAAAGCTGATTAAGTTAAAATGAAACAAAACTTTATTCAAATAATTAAAACTCTGGCTTGGCATGAACCTGGATAAGTGCTTTCGGTATAGACCTTTTTCAAATCCTTGATAGCCAGGCATAAAACACCCATTTAAGAAACACCAGAAAGCCAATTGCAACTGAACTGGTAACTTCCGATTAAGTGTTTCAAATGAAACACACCCACTAGGGGAGTTGTCTCATCTCCTTCCTTTTAAGCCTTTTCATTTTAGTATAGGCTTTAAAGGGACTACACCATTTAGTCCTGGTGGTTGATTGCAGAATATAGAAAATATAGGAGATTTTTCTCACATGTAGTACACAACACCAGTACTTGCAAGAGATTCCTGCAACACCCTCAGTGTTGCTGTATGCCTCCTGGCAGCCTCTCTGACAAGGTATGGACATGTCTTTTCATCAGTTTTGAAGGGGCATCAGCTTCTTTACAACAACAATGTTGTCCCATATCCAATCCACCTTTGGATGACTGTCTCCACTGTGTTCCATGGTGTATGCAATGCTGTGGTAATGTTGTTGTATCCTACTCCTGAGTGATACATTTCAAATATGAGATCCCTTTGCTGCTTTGTAAGCTGACTGCAA
Source organism: Protopterus annectens (assembly GCF_019279795.1). Lineage (NCBI taxonomy): Eukaryota > Metazoa > Chordata > Ceratodontiformes > Protopteridae > Protopterus > Protopterus annectens. Next base: position 933,638,670 of record NC_056726.1, read on the forward strand.
GCCATGGCTGTTGGTGTTGCAGGCAACTTTGCAAATGTCATGAATATCCTACTTGTAAAGCAGACTGTTGTTTGGTGCCACTCAGAGTGCCTTTACTTGATGACAAGTGTGTGCCCAAGCAGACTGAATGCTGTCAATGAATCACAAGCTGCTGCAATAAAATATTATCTGAAGGTTGTGCACACATATGCATCCAGGTTATTGTAAGGTTTGTATACTCCATATTCGGTGCCCAACAGATTGGTTGGTTTTACAAGTGAATTGTTCATGTTATGGGTCACATTAAAGGTTGGAAAAGGTGTGGACTGACATATTGTGGTCTCAAATTGCATATATCACAAACACCTGGCATCTTAACAGAGGTGTTTACACTGTTTATATCTCCTGTATAAGAGTAATTTTATACACATGTCCCTACCGTAGGCCATTTGACCCCCATTTTGCTGGTCTCTGTCCAGAAGTCTTGCACTGACAGATTGTGAATTATGCTACAGGAATGTTACATTCTCTTTAGATAGGCCCCTGTGTTGACCACTGTGATGCAATGCAGTTAACTCCACCATAAATGAACATGCACATAAAGCAATATGTCTATGACTGACAGTTGTGTGCATGGTAAATTGCATGCCCTTCACATGCCTGGGGTATTGGTAAACCACAACAGAACAATTCCATACTCACCAGCTTTTGGCTGCTGGCCCCAATGCAGACCACAGGGACCTAGGTAGTTGTGGGAGAGAAGTATTGTCAGCAGACCCACATGTGGCATTGGTACAGGATGGATGCAGCATGTCTGTACATTTACAGTACAACCTCAAATACTACACAATTTGCTGTCCTTCATTATAGATGTGCACTTCTGTGCATTAGAAAACCCCATCCACAACTGCAATCTGACCTTACACATACACATAGATACTCTACAGATACAAGTATCTGTGTGACACTAGTCTAGTAATCTCCACTGTGGCCTTACCTGCACGCTCCTCATCCATTGTCTGGGTGCCACCCACCTCCAGCATGTGGGGGTCTGTACACTGATGTTGTACTGAGATGGGCGCCCCAAGGTTGGTGAGGAGCTCCTTAGTGGATGTCAGTGGGGGCTGCATGGCTGGGCTCTCACCTTTGGCTGTGCAGTCTCTGGCTACAGCGGCAGCCCTTTGCAGGGCATTGCGAATGAGGTCAGTTGCACAATGCCGGACCTGCTCGTATGTTCGTGCATGCAGGCCAACATCATTTATCCTGTGGACAAGGTCATTTCACAGTGCGGTCCTCTCCCACAGATGTTGTTGTGTATGACCAAACATTATACCATGTTTATTGATGATGGTTGTGATTATCAGAGTTGTCTCTGCCTCTGTGAATGGCAGATGCCTTGCATGCTGCATTTCACCTGGAAGACATAAACAGGGAAACACATCACAGGACCTCATACAGTTGGCAACAGTATGGACAGAAACTGCACATCAACAGTGGATATTTGTAGCCACCACTCACAGCCACACCATACCCCTGTAATCTATCAGCACAGTATCAGCTTGCATTGCACTCCTGGCCCTGATGTGTCATATTCCCCCCAATGAGGGACAGTTAACTACATAATCCTCTATTCCTCATTCATTTCTGTGTAGAGGGATGACAGCAGCCATCTTCCATGTGAATGGGGTGTGGATGGTGCTGAGGCTGTTTTTGACTACAGTGTGTGATGGAGCTGGGAGCACATGCATGAGTTCATGTAGAATACAGACAGGGATATTATCAGGCCCCATGGAGATTTAGTGTTGTTGCCTTTCAGTAGGCAATATGTACCTGCTCACTGTTGATGAGGGGAGGGGTGCGGGTGATGTGCATATCCACCTATACGGATGGTGGGACAGGGGGGTGATGTTACCACCTAACCTGTCTGATGCAGTTTGCCTATAGCTATGGCATATGTGTATGAGGTGTGATTGACCACCTGTACAGGGTGAATTGTGTTGTTGACTCTGAGACTGACAACATATGTGGAGACAGCCCCGTGATTGGCCTTGGTGGTGTGGATGTGTCTGATTTGTATTCATAGTTAGCTTTACAGTGATTCACCTGTGTCCTTATATGCTTGTTCAAATAGAGGTGGGTATGCTTCCAAGATGTTGCCTGCACCTATATGGCCCTGTATAACCAATATAGCAACCTATTTTGTGTTTTGTGTGTTGCTGCTGTCCACCAAAGGGCATTACTCTACCTTGGTGGAGGCGCTTTTTATGGGTCAGGTATTGCTGAGTCCATACAGCTACAAATGGATATATAAAATTTACACACCCATGTTACAATGCCTGGTCTTTGTGCTATCCAAGCATGACACCATAATAACTCATTTCAAAACAATTCCCACCTTTAATGTGACCTATAGCCTGTACAATTCAATTGAAAAACATAACAATCTGTTAGGGGAAACATGCAAATTAACATAAGTACAATAAGCTGGTTGTATGAGTGTGCACACCCTTAAACTGATACTTTGTTGAAACATCTGTTGAAATAATTACAGCATTGAGTCTTCTTGGGTCAGAGTCTATCAGCATGGCACATCTTTACTTGGCAATAGTTGCCCACTTTTCCTTGCAACAGCGCTTCAAATCTGTCAACTTGAGAGGGCATCTCTTGTGCACAGCCCTATTCAGGTCAACCCACAGATTTCCTATTGGGTTTAGGTCTGGGCTCTGTCTGGGACATTCCCAAACTGTAATTTTCATCTGGTGAAGCCATTCTTTTGTTGATTTGGATGTATGCTCGGGGTCATTGTCATATTGACAGGTAAAACTCCTCTTCATCTTCAGCTTCAGCTTTCTAGCAGATGGCCAAATGTTTTTGAACAAAACTGATTGGTATTTGGAACTGTTCATAATTACCTTCACCTTGACTAAAGGCCCAATTCCAGCTGAAGAAATGCAACCTCAAAGCATGATACTGCCACCACCATGCTTCACCAGGGGGATGGTGTTCTTTTAGTGATGCAAAGTGTTGTTTTGGGCCAAACATACCTTTGGAATTGTGGGCCAAAGGTTCAACCTTGGTCTCATCACACCATGACAAATTTTCCAACATGCTTTTGGGAGACTTAATGTAGTGTTTGGCAATGTTTGTCCAGCCCTGGATGTTTTTCTGTGTAAGAAAAGGTGTTTGTCTTGCAACCCTACACCATAGGCCAGACATTTGGCAAATTCAGGAGATTGTTGTCACATGTGGTACACAACCAGTGCTTGCCAGACATTCTTGCAGCTCCTTCAGTGTTCCTGTAGGTGTTCTAGCAGTCAACATGGCCAGTTGTCATCTTGTATTTTCATCAATTTTGGATGGACATCCAGTTGTTTGCAATGTCACTGTTGTCCCATATCATCTCCACTGTTTGATGATTGTCTGCACTGTATTCCATGGTATATCTAATGTTGGGGACAGTTTTTTTCTACTCTTCTCCTTACTGATACCTTTCCACAATCAGATGCCCTTGATGCTTTGTAAGATCTCTGGAAAACATGGCTTTGGCTGTAGCAGGCAACTGGGTAAATGTCACAAAAATCCTACTAGGATAGCTGAACATTATTTGGGGTTAAGCAAAGTCTCTTTAATTGATGGCATATGTGTACCCAAGAAGACTGAATGCTGTGATTACAACAAGAGGTGCTTCACCAAAACATTAGTTTAAGGGTGTGCACATTTATGCAACCAGCTTATAGTACGTTTTTTATGTTTTATATTTTATATTTTCTCCCCTAACAGATTTGTTTGCTTTTCAATAGAATTGTACAGGTTATGGGTCACATTCAAGGTGGGAAACATTTTGAAATGATTTTTGTGGTCTCATTTTCATATAGCACACAAACCTGGCATTTTAACAGGGGTATGTACACTTTTGATATCAACTGTATATAGCTGTTTGTGGTAGGCATGGACAGAGGGTCACAACATAGTTGGACACTTCTCTGATTGCAACTGCATAATCATACCTATTCTAGTGCCCATATCAGTGTCAGGGCAATGCAACAACCAGTAGCTGTAGACATATATGTCTGTTGTATGCACTGAAACTGATAGTACACACAGGTACAACATACACAACTTGTTTACCTGACTGCTTGCAACCCATCTCAGTTGTTTTGTGCCTTCCAGCTAAACATACACATACATACATGTGCTCAGGTGATACCTGGTATACATTTTTGTTCTATGTTAGTATGGTACACTGTATTTACAGTCTTGCTGTTCAGTCATACCTCTCAACCTGTTATAGCAGGACATCTGGACAATGGCAAACATAAATGGGTGGCAAAGGCACATCAATATTGACACCATATTAATATTGCTGTAAAATACATAAGTAAGTTGATTGCACAGTAGGCTTTGCCATTACAGTAATAACCTGGAGGATATCCAACATTCATAACTAGGCTACTATGTTATGATGTCAGTGTTCACAGACTTGCCAATGGTTTGCCTGACATAACACAACTCTATGTGTAAATGACTACAAATATCAGATACACATGTGCTTTTTGTCCAGTAGAACAATGTACAGTTGAATGGTATGACCTCACTATATCACATGCAGTTCAACACACACTTCTGCAACAGTACTTTACTATGCACATGCTCTGTATAGGTCTCTTAGATTTACAAGACAATGTGTACCCTAGTTATATTCACAGGTAACATATGGATATGCACAACATCTCAGTAGCTGGCCTAGCAGTGGCACAGTCAGTAGTGGTTGACAGACACTCCAGTAGTTGTCAGATGTGCGCTGTCCTTTCCTGGGGTGAGTCAGGGACCCAAGCTGTGAGCCAGATGCTATGGCCATAGGTGCTGTTCAGCAGTATATTGGTACAGCAAGTCTTGTTGAGACATATTCTTTCAACTTCCTATTTCCCATTATTACAGTCCACCTAATGCATTAAATTATATGCTTTCTTGTTTCTAATACCTTTTTTTGGAAGTAAATTGGGTAAGAAAAGATCTTCGGTTTTGACTGTTGATGTAAGTCTTTCTCTCTGTTTTTCTCTTGGTTTGTCTGTGTCTCTCAGCTAGAGGTATAGACCTGGTTTGAATAGGCAGTAGCTTGACTTTTGTAGGTAATGCTTATGACCAGGTCATGGCCTTTGCACCAATTGGTGTTCCCCACTTGCTAATTGCATGCAGAGCAGCTGTGTAGTTATTCCAATAGACATTGTCATGGTAACACACTCCTATAATTGAGTAGTTCATGTGGATGCTGACCCTTTACCTTGCCTGTGAGGGGAACATCCTGGAGGTGTGTGAGCTACAGTGTTACAGACGGGAGGTGGGAATACCTCTTACAACAAGACTTGTGGAAACAGGCCAACTAAATGGTGGAGAAGGTTCCAGACTTAGGGACAGAATGTGAGTATTGCTGTTATGTGGTTTGAATACTGCCAGTTTAACTGGGTTTGACTGGACATGCTTGTTCTGCATGGATTTCAGTCTGACAACATTATATGTCTGCATAGCTTTCAACTGGCCAGATGTTTGCCTGTTATGTTTGGCCTGTTCACCAGACAGTTGTCGTCCTTGGCAAATCAGTAGCATACTCTGGGGATTGTAGTCAGTAAATGCCAATATCCATTTATGTTTCTGACTTCATATCCCTTAGAAAATATATGTTACAACAAACCCTGTAATACCAGCAACTTTCTCAGTGTATAACAGCAATATTTCAAATATGCCCAAGTTTTTGGGCCTCTGACCCGCGATTATGTCAGGCTTTGTCCAGATGTCATTTAGTAAGAGGTTGATATATATGGTCTAACATTATTTAGTGCTGTCATTCCTGATATCATCCCAGTGATGTTGTGGAATCCCACACATGTTGTGGGGTAGGGGTAATAAATATGAGGGCAAAGGCTGGACAACATCTGGAAATCTGGCATCATGAGGTTGGTGTATACAGAACACTCTTAGATGCCCTTGTAACAAATTTTATGTGGGGGAGAATAAAAAGTGTTTTAAAATTAGGCTGTTAGAACATGTGAGAGATATTACTAAAAAGAAAAAAGACAGTTCTATAGCTGTACATTTTAATAAATCTCACCAAGGGGACAGTAGTGGATTACAAGGTACTGTTTTCGAAAAAGTCTGTTTCTCAGTTTGATTCAAGTTATAAATGAACAATTGTTATGTAAAGAATCAATTTATATTTTTAAATTTGATACTTTATCCACTAAGGGGTTAAATGAGGAGTGTAATTGGAGGCTGTATATTTAAATACGTTATTAAGTGTTAATTGCTTCTTGTATTTAAGGCAAGTATTTTTTTAATGTTTTACTCCTTGAAGGCTTTGGCCAAGACATCAGAATATATTAAATTTGTGTGAATTACTGGCTGGTTGTTTTTCTGTTTACTGTCTTTAGTCATTTTAGTTGTTTTGCTAAGAGGATGGTGTATGTCTGGCCATTGTGCATGGCCTATCATGATTTTGTAGCACCATACTGTTTATTTATTAGTTGGATTGTGTAGGGGGGCAGATGTCAGTGGCATGGGTCCTTTTGTGTCCAATTGTGCATGCTGCTTCAGTTATGAGTTGTCTATCAGCATCATATGTTTGTATGGGCATTTTGAGACATGTCCCATACCACCACACAATTCCGGCTACACTGTTATCTGGAACAGTATATGTAGGGGTATTGTGTGACACTCACTGAGGATATATATGTCCACACAGCCATTATACTGTTGTATTTTGTAGGCTTACTGGTATGTAGCTGTGACTGTAGTGCAATTGGTTGTGTGTATGCACTTTCACTGGTGTCTGTTTGTCAGTACAGTTCCATCCCTGTAGGGCATGCTGAAGTAGCTAATGCATATGTAATTCCACAAAGCTGCTTTGGGGTAGTGATGTGTTGTCCTGACTGCATTTTGGATGGTATTGGTGACATGCTTGTCAACTCACTGTAGTTTCACTAATGTTACATAGCTGTGCTCATAGGTCTCAAGCCTCCAAGTGCTCATAGGACGTACAATTCTCTGCCTCATATATTTGGTCTGGTCCCCATGACAGGTGTGTATTGCTGACAATTCAGTGGGATGATGTGTGGAATATCCTCACTACATAATGACAGGCAATTGATTTCTCAGACATTTGATATTGCATTTAACATATGTTAGGACAGGCGGTGTTACTGCAGCAACTAACACAGTTTATCTACCCAGTTATTTCCAATGTGTCCCTATTTCTATACCCTGGTCCCCCAACTTTGGCTTGGACCACACTCCTTGTACTAAGGTGTTCTGAGGTATGACCGCGCTGCATGTTATAGGAAATTTTTAACTGTGTATATTTGTCATTTTTTAAACATTCCTTTACATATATCTGTATCTCCGTACATGTATGAATATCTAAATATATATATATATATATATATATATATATATATATATATATATATGTGTGTGTATATCTATATATATATATATATCTATATCTATATCTATATATATATATATATATATATATAAATACACAACTGTATTTATTGCTAATATATCTATATATTGTTATACATATAAGTTCATAGGTTGGTACTGGGCTATCGGCCCTAGGGCCTATACAAGCCTAGCCATAATAATTCCCTGGATGTTTCTTCCCACAATATTTACTTCCCTGGACCTCTGTTTACCAGGTGACTGACATGATCCCCAGGGTGAATTTCCTATCTTCCATCCAATCATCAAGGTTCCTTTTGAAGAGGGCCAAGGAGGCGCTCTGCTTGACATGTATGGGCAGTCTATTCCAGAGTATGGAGAGTCTCTGGGTCAGGAACCTATCCTTCCAGAATGTTTTGTTCATTTTAATGACAAGGTTTAGATCCCTGGAGCATGTGGCTCTGAGGGATTGGGATTTCTTTAAGTGGAGCATGTCCAAAAGCTCAGGGTTTGACATGGCCTTGTATGTTAAGCAGAGATCACCTCTGAGTAGACAATATGCCAAAGAGTATAGCTGGAGTTTTTTTTAGATGGTTAGCATATGGCATCTGCTTTAGGCATGTGACTCTTTTAGTGAGGTATTTATGTGGTCTTTCCAGCTGTTGCAGATCTCTTGTGAGGTACATACCAAATGAGGCGTTGTATTCTATAATGCGTCTAATGAGGGATGAGTACAGTCGGACAATGACATCCTTTTTTCTGGATGAAAATCTCTTAGTGATGATGTGTGGCACATAGAAGTATTTCCTGACTATTGTGGCAATGTGGTTATCGAAGGTGAGACCACTGTCCACTCGTGTCCCTAAGTTTCTCATCACACTTTTGATGTTTAGTGTACTGCCACCTATGTGGTAATTCATGGGTACATGTTTTTTTCCAAAGGGGATAATTATACATTTCTTAGCATTAAGCTTGAGGCCATGGCTCTGGCACCAAGCATCTGTTTCTGTGAGGCCCTTTTGTAGAATATCCACATCATTTGGGGATTCAATAATGGCTCCCAGTTTTCAGTCATCTGCGAACTTTGTTAGCCAGAGTCCCTTAGTGTTGGCCTGTACTTCACAGAAGTAGATGCCAAACAAGACCGGTCCCAGGACTGAACCCTGTAGTACTCCACTTGTCACTTGTCTGGAGATGGATTTGGAGTTGGCTACTTTTACAGTCTGGGTTCTGTCAGTAAGCCAGTTGGCAACCCATAGAGTGACGTAGGGATTTATGCCCAGCTTAGTAAGTTTATCTATGATTCCAGAGTGGGGATGGTGTCGAAAGCCTTGGCGAGGTCCAGATAGGCTGTGTGGACCGTCTTACCCTCGTCCATAGCTCTGGAGACTGAGTCGAAGAAGTCAATCAGGTTCAGGAGACAAGATCGGCACTTCACAAACCGAAAATGGGTGGGGTCCAGTGTTTGAAGGTTGCCAATGTCTTTGTTTATAAGTTCCATGCCTTTGCAGATCAGACTCATCAGACTGATGGGATGGTAGTTCTTGGGATTCAAGGTGGATCGCCCCTTGTGGAGTGGGATAATTGTAGCTCTGCACCACTCAGTGGGCACAAAGCCTGAGGCGAGGCTATAATTAAACATGACACTTAGGTGAGGTTCCAGTTAATTTTGTAGTTCATGTAGTACACAGCCCGGGATGTCATCTGGTCCCATGGATGCTGTATTCTTAGCTTTGAAGATTGTGGTTTCTACCTGTGTGGCCATGATTACTGGAATTTGCAAATCTTTTGGTATTGAGATGGGCCCTTTAGGGGGTGACTGCGAGGTGAAGTTGGCACTAAATAGATCTGCCATGATATTGGCAATATCCTTGGGATCAGTATATTTAATGCCATTCAGTTGTAGCTCAGAGCAGATCTGAGCATTGCCATTTAGATTCTTGACATAACTATAGAATGCCTTGTGGTTGCCTTTGGAATCTTTGGCAATTTTATTTTCGTAACTAGCTTTGGAGGATTTTATGAAGGATCTCAGCTTCTAACTGAGGCTGGTAAGGGAGTTTTTTTACATCCTGGGATTTTCCTCTTTTCTGCAATAGTTTCTTCCTTCTTTTGTATAGTTTGTTTATGGCAGGGGACCACCAGATTGGCTTCCTTTTTTTGGAGAAGAGCATCTTGTTTCTGTTTGGGATGGCATGATTCATGCACGAGTGGATGTGGTCGTACAGTGCCTTAGTGTTGGATTCAGCAGTCGAACTTTCAGATCCCATCTGCATGGGTATCATGAAGTTTATCACTTCTGACTTGAGTAGCATGAAGTTGGCTTTGGAAAAGTTTTTTACAGAGATTTCCTTCTTGGGGAATGGGGGTGGGATTTGTATGTCAAGGGTGATTTGCTTATGGTCAGACCTGACCAATGAGGGGGTGACCACTGGTGTGAAGCATCTATCTCCAATGTTGGTAATGACAAGGTCTAGGATATTGGAACCCCTGGTGGGACAATGGATTAGTTGATCCAGGGCATTGGAATTTATGAATTCCAAGAACCATTGGGAAAAGGTGTTGGTACCCGAGTAGTTTTCCCAGTTAATGGCAGGGTAGTACAGACCATCTCAGGAAAAGCATTGTGGTTTGTCGATCATGTCTTCCCAGGCAGACAAATACTGGATCCCCTTTGAATGACACCAGAAGCTTAGCCAATTGTTGAAGTCAATAATTTTTTCCTTATACTGTGGTGTCATTCTGTGCGAAGGCAGGATGCTACTCAGGGCTAGGGTCATACCTGCCTGGGCCACATGATCCGAGAGCTCTTCCACGTCTCTTTTCATGTAGTCCAGGGAGGAACATCTCAAGTCATTCACTCCAACATGGACAATGACAGAGTCATATTTGTACTTGTGGAGTAACTTGAGTGCAGATGTTATGTGGTGGGTCCTGGCACCCACAGACAGCTGACTGTAATTGCCTCCATGTTCAGCCTGGTGAGTGGGACATCAATGTGCCTGACTATAGAGTCACCTATGACTAAAGTGTTGGGTACATTGTCTTGCCTTAGGGGCTGTTGTTGGGTGGCATACTGGTGTAGTGAGCTATGTGTCATTTTGGTTGTGACTGGTGTTTGTTTGCGTTTCAGCTTCGGAGGTCCTGGTTGCTTGGGCAGGTTAATATTAAGGGCCTCCGCATATGTGGGTTTCATGTTGCTGTGTGTCGGTGTTGATGGTGCGGGTTTTGAAGGGCTATGAGTTGCTTGAGGTGTAGTGCAGTTGTTAACCTTCTCATCTTGACTGCCTAGCACAATCTTGGCCAGAGGGAGCTTTGCTTCCAGTTTGGCTATGTAAGTGCATCTCTCACAGGTTGTAGTGTTAGGTGGTAGGAGGAGAGGGTTGTCTGTGCACATGAGTCAGTTGCCACATTGCCGCTGTATGCCAAATTCACCAGGTAGACAGGAGAAATCACCGGAAGCTGACTCTTGGACATGCCTGTTTAGGTGCTTTTTTTGTAAAGTACAAGAGCTGTTTTCCCTTACGTTTGAAGGTACTTGGCAATTATAGGCTGTTTAGTGCCTACGATTAATTTCTCCTGATTGACAAGGAGAGTTGAGTGCTTGTATCAGTTTCAGGGTTCCTAGTGCTTTCCAGCAGGTTCTAGAGTAAGTGCTAGTCACAGGGGTTCAGATTTTAGTGCTACTACTGAGAAACCAACTAGTTCTAAGGGAAAATTTGAAGAGCAGACTTTCTGGCACCTGGGATAGTTTAATTGTAGCCACACGGTGCTGCAAAATGTGAAAAATGTGCAAACACATGTGTTTTTAAGCCAGAAAGTTGAAAGGGATAGAAATGAGCCCAAAAAGGCTAATAAAATTATCATTTCAGAGCTGGAAACCACTCCTCTAGTGTTCGACAGGCAGTACAATGCTCACCACTCCCACTGGTAAGCAGTGGGACTTCCCTCTACTACAGCAATGCCTGGATAGCTCTGAACACAAAAAATAAAGTCCTGAGGCAAGCAAATTCTGGGATCTGGTCTATACTGGCTAGGAAAGGTGGGAATTGAGCAAAAAAGATAGTATTTTTTTTTTTTTGGTTAAAACAGGCTAAACAATGCAATAATACAGCAAAAAAAAAAAAAAACACAGAAAAGGCTGACACACGAGTGTACAGTCCTAAAATATAAATGCAATAAAACTCTACAAAACTAACAATTTAACATTTTTTAAATGAAGCAAGGCAAGTGCACAACTGAAAAACAATTTAAGAGGCAGTAATACAGTAGAATAAGTAGCTAATCTACATATATAGAGAAGTCTATATATACAGAAAATCAGCTAAAACACACTTAAACAATTCAGATGCAGTGCAACCTAGAGCACTTGAGTTGTAGCAATATTAAGGCAAATACAGTTTTAATAAATGCATTAAAATATACTCTATATTTCCAAAGTGTTTGAGAAGTAGTCAGAACACAAGGAGATTCAGGCATTTTTTTTAAGAAAGGGAGAAAGGAGGAACAGAAGGCCTTCTCAGATGTTCTCTGTGTATTAGATAGAATGAACTAATGACACTATACTGGGAGGAGTGTCCTAGATCAAATTCACAGTAGGGGCGGGCAACTGCAAAGCCACCAAGTATAACAACAAGACACCAACAGTGAGGGAGGGTGGGGACCAAAACTAAAGCCATTAGCCTACACTCTTTTAGACAGTAAGCACTACAGAAATCTTTAAGACAGCAGTGAACCACAAAATGAAAGTTTTTAAATGGATAAAGGAGCAAAGAGACTCTACAGAATGCTTTTAACTGCAAATAAATCAGTTACCTGTGCAGATTAGTTAATAGCAATAAAATACAGTAAAAAGTGTGCAGCAGACAATAAAAAGTGCTATATATAAATTGCTAGAAGTAATAACCAGTATAAATAAGTAAAAAAACAAGACACTTATATATCTCAGATCAGAGTTGTAGTCAATGCTCCTCCACCACTCTGCTCAGTGTGTATAGACATAAATCCTCTCAAAGTTAGGGGTTAAATACCTGAAGATACAACCTTAGACAACTTTTTAAAAAAGCACAAAAGAACCAGCCCCCACTAGCCAGCAGATAATCAACACAATCCAGCCATGAAGGTAAAGAAAGGCTTCTGCTAATTCAAGATGGCCTGTTCATGTGCTCAGAACAATCACAACAAAAACAAACAGGCTGCAAGCCAGCAAATCTGAACTAGGACAATACTAAAGCTATTAGCCTACACTCTTTTAGACAGTAAACACTACAGAAATCTTTATGATAGCAGTGATCCACAAAATGAAAGTTTTTAAACAGACAAAGGAGCAAAGAGACACTACAGAATGCTTTTAACTGCAAACAAATCTGTTACCCATGGAAATTAGTTAACAGCAATAAAATACAGTAAACAGTATGCATCAGGCAATAAAAAGTGCTATATATAAATTGCTAGAAGCAATAACCAGTATAAATAAGCCAAAAAAACAGGAGACTTATATAGCCCAGATCAGAGTTGTAGTCAGTGCCCCTCCTCCACTCTGCCCAGTGTGTATAGACAAAAATCCTTTCAAAGTTAGGGCTTAAATACCAGAAGATACAACCTTAGACAACTTTTTTTTTAAAAAAGCACAAAAGAACCAGCCAACCAGCCACCACTAGCCAGCAGCCAATCAACACAATCCAGCAACGAAGGTAAAGAAAGGCTTCTGTTAATTCAAGATGGCCTGTTCATATGCTCAGAACAATCACTGCAAAAATGAACAGGCCCAGAGCCAGCAAATCTAAACTATTACAATACTAAAGCTATTAGCCTACACTCTTTTAGACAATAAACACTTCAGAAATCTTTATGAAAGCAGTGAGCCAAAAAATTAAAGTTTTTAATCAGATAAAGGAGCAAAGATACTCTACAGAATGTTTTTAACTGCAAACAAATCAGTTACCCGTGCAGATTAGTTAGTAGCAATAAAATACAGTAAAAAGTATGGAGCAGGCAATAAAAAGTGCTATATATAAATTACTTGAAGCAATAGCCAGTATAAATAAGCCAAAAAAATCAGGATACTTATATATCTCAGATCAGAGTTGTAGTCATTGCCACTCCTCCACTCTGCTCAGTGTGTATAGACAGAAATCCTCTCAAAGTTAGGGCTTAAATACCTGAAGATACATCCTTAGACAACTTTTTTTTTTTAAATCACAAAAGAACCAGCCCCCACTAGTCAGCAGCCAATCAACACAATCCAGCCACAAAGGTAAAGAAAGGCTTCTGCTAATTCAAGATGGCCTGTTCATGTGCTCAGAACAATCACTGCAAAAACAAACAGACCCAGAGCCAGCAAATATGAACTAGGACAATACTAAAGTTATTAGCCTACACTCTTTTAGACAGTTAATACTACAGAAATCTTTATGACAGCAGTGAGCCACAAAATGAAAGCAAAAAAGCAAAAAAATGAATATATATGTATCTCCATACATATCTATCTCTCATTATATATATATATATATATATATATATATATATATATATATATATATATATATATATATATATATATATATATATATATATATATATATATTTATTTAATATATATATATATATATATATATATATATATATATGTGTGTGTGTGTGTGTGTATATTTGTAAATACCAATCATTAGTGATTCCACAGTGTCCATTCCATAAGGTAAACATGACTGTACTGCATGATATGTTTGAAATAAATCCTAAAATCCTACAGCTAAGATGGCCTAGTGGTGTATTGCTGTGACTATGGTGTACAGGGCCTTGAGTTCAAGGGCTGTTTATTTTGTTGCTGGCCAGTATAGAGCTTGATGGAGACAGAGTGATTAAGACACTTTTAAGCAGTTGTAAGTGGGTTTGCAGGGGTTTGTGCGATGCTAAAAGATGCCAACACATGGTTAAACTAATAGGTGCTTAACGCATGTAGGCTTCTCTTAGCGATACTTACTAGTGCACAAATCAACTTAGCTGAGCTACCTGCTGCTTAGTATTCACGTTTGAGTCATGCTTAAACCTGTTAAGCATAGCTGAGCATTGGTAACCATTGCTTACATTCCATTCTTAGAAAATAGCAGAGTAATGACTTCATTTAGTAAGTGTATATGATTTCCTTTACATATCATGCCTGTATGTGCAGTCATTACAGTACCAAGGGGTGTAACTATACTGTATGGGACACTTGAATATACATGGGTGGTTTCAGATGTTATATGCACTCACACTTCCATGTTAGACCAGCTACAGTACCCTGATTGACAAAACTCATTTACCACATATTTCACTATTAAAATAGTATGTTTAACGGTGCATTTCCATTTAAAATTGGATTGCCTGCCTGTTGAAATCCTCAAACCATGCAACCCTGCATGCAAAGCTAGGACTCTGAGCACCGTACTATCCTGTTCTGGGGATTAGAGCTATATATTTTTATGCATCTCCTATTGGATATTAATATCATATTATTATATTAACTGTAGAGCATTGTTGTTTTTGGCCATGTCATTGAGGACTGCTGTCATGTAATAATGGCATACATTTCAGTTTCAGACTTCTATCCTTCAGAACATTCATGCTAATGCATAACTTTTCTATCTACTTTCTGTCTGACCTCTGTGCTGATGTGATGACACCGGTGCCCAGGATGTGGTAGACTACACTGCAGAATGTGTCTGAAAAGCCATGTCTGTGTTCATGTAGGATGCAGCCAGGAATTTGATTAGGCCTATGGAGACCTCTATGTGTGGCCTTTGAGAGGGCATCACAGACCTGCTTTGTGATCATGATGGTAGGGGGGCAGGTACTGTGCATGCACATGTGTACCTATGAGGGTACAGGGGTGTGATGTTTACACGTCACCTGTCTGCAGCTGGTCACTTATATCCTTCATGTGGGCCTTTCCCCTTTTCCTTGCCTGTGTGAGTGACATTACAGAGGTGTGGGGGCTACAGCTTCACAGACTGTAGGTGGGAATACTTCACAGGACAGGACATGTGTGGACAGCCCAACAACATGGGGGACAAAGTTCCCTAACTGGGTACAGACTGCATGTCTGTAGTCCTGTTATACACATGGAAGGTTGCTAGATTGACAGGGTTCATCTTGACATGGATTTACCAAGTGACTTGACGTCTGACAGTGATATATCTCTGACATACCTCTCAACTGGCATGCTGTCCACAGACTGGCAAGACATTTGCCTGTTATGTTTGGTCTGCTTCCCAGACAGTAGTTGCCCTTTGAAAATCAGTAGGGGACTCTGGGGAATGTAGTCATTAAATACTAACATCCATTGCTATTACTGACTTCATATCCCTCAGAAAGGATATATTACAATAAACCCAGTAACACAAGCAACTGTCTCACTACATAACAGAAACATGTCCAATATATGCCTGTGTTTGGGCCTCTGTCCCCAAATTATGTTGTTTTATTCCAGATGTCATGCACTAAGAGGTTTACAGGTATTTAGTATGATTATATATTTCCTTCATTCCTGCTACCATCTCAGAAATGTAGTAGACCCACAGACATGTTACCTGGAAGAGGCCATAGATATGAATCCTGAACCTGTATGTTCTGAGGTAAACCGTACGTTTGAGATGTCTGTGTATGTCTGGCCATTGTTAACAAACTGTCAGGATTGTGTAGCAGTGCAGTGTGTGCATGTTATTTGGGCTGTGTAAGGAGGGGTGTAGATGTGAGTCTCATGGCCCCTTTCTATTTGACTGTGCATGCTGCTCCAGTTTCTGGTTCCCTATCAGCTGTTAAATGTTTGTATGGGCAGACCGTGACATGTCCCATAACACCTCCAGATTCTCGCTACACTGTTTCTTGGGGCAGTGTATATAAAGGTAATGTGTAGCGAGAATCTGGAGGTGTTAAGGGACATGTGTGTTCACACAGTCATTATAGTGCAGTGTTCAGTTTGCCCACTGGTATGTTATTGTGACTGTGGTGCAATTGTTTGTGGGTATGCACGTTCACACCAGTGTCTGTTTTCCAGTGGTGTTATATCTCTGTAGTGCCTGTTACATTTACAAATGCATGTGTACAGCCAATGAGCTGGATTTCAAAAGTGTTATGTCACTCTGCTTGTAGTTTGGATGGTGCTTGGTAGCTTAGTGCAGCTTCTCTATTGGTGTGTTATGTCCACATATTCATAGATGTAAAATTGTCTGGGCAATACCTTTGGTCTGGTCCTCATAACTGTTGTGTATTCCTGATGCACAAGTGAAATGATGTGAGGATCGGGGTCAATAACTAATGATAAACAATTGAGTCCCAGACCTGTGATATTTCAGTCAATATATGTTAGGACTGACAGTGTCAGATAAGCAACTTTCTCATCTTATCTACTCACGTATTTTGGATACATCTCTATTGTCATGCTTTTCTCCTTCACTTTGTCAGGCTTGGTCTAGATACATTGCACTAAGGAGTTCTGAGCGTACCTTGCCACTGCCATGTTTTCACAGAATGTACAGATGTTTGGCCTGTGCTTTGGTTTTGTTCCACAGTTTATTTTTATTTGTCTGGTAAATCACTGTAATGATCCAAGAATTTATTTCAGTGAATAATGACATAACATGACAATTCCCATCCTCATATCCTTCAGATGTTTCTGCTAAAATGTACCCTGTTGCTATACAAATGTTTGCTTATGACAGCAATATTTGGAATCTGTCCCTATATGTGGACCACCCCCCCAGCTTTGTACAGTCTTTGTACAGGTTTCTTGCACTAAGAGGTTGATAGGTATGGTTCTGAGGCATGGTTGCACTGCATGTTATGTAAATACATGTATATATGTTTATATTTATATATATATATATATATATATATATATATATATATATATATATATATATATATATATACATATATGTATAGGGGTGCAGGGGGCCTTGCCCTCCTGCTTACACGTGGTGGAAAGTGCTATGATTTATGTTGTTTAAACTCAGTATATGTATGATATGTGTTTTCAGTGTTTTGAGTTTCAGTGTTTTGAGTTTTTTGTGTTTTGAAGTTTCAGTGTTTTGGTCTTCTATATTATGAAGTTTTCTCATTTTCAGTGTTTTGAGTTTTCAGTGTTATGAAGTGATATATATGTGTGTGTGTGTGTGTGTATACACACACACTCACACACACACACACACACACACACACACACACACACACACACACACACACATATACATATATATATTATGTAATCACGTTTTCATATATATGTTTCAACAGACTATATATATATATATATATATATATATATATATATATATATATATGTGTGTGTGTGTGTGTGTGTGTGTGTGTGTGTCTATATACAACACATGAGTGATTCCACAGAGCTTTCTCACTATTGTTGTATACCTCTATTGCATGATAAGTTTGAAAAAGCAACAGTATTTCCTACTGCTCAGATGGTGTAGTGGTGCATTGCTCTGACTCTAGTGTACAGGGTTCTAGACTTGGGTCTGATGTTTTTTTTTTCTTTAATGAAATAAATAAATAAATAAAGTTAAATGACCAGACTGCATAATAAGTTAGAAAAAGCAACAGCAATTCCCAATGCTTAGGTGGTGTAGTAGTAGTATGTTGCTGTGATTGTAGAATACAGCATCCCAGGTTTGAGACTTAGCAGCATTGATTATTTTGTTGCCAGAAAGAACAAGGGCTGTTGGATACAGAGTGATTAAGGCACTTTTCAGCAGTTGTAAGTGGGTTTGCATGATGCCAAACGATGCTAAAACATGTTTAATCCATTTTAGTTTCACTTAGCGGTGCTTACCCCTTCTTATCTCTGTGCTAATTTCTTTGAAAGAAAATAAAAAGGGGTGATAGGAAAGTGGTGAAAAAAGGGGCACGCAGAGGGAAGTACAGTATGAAAGGTAGCTAGGGATCTGCAGGGTGGATGTTGGAAAGGACCATAGTTGTCCATTTTACAGAAACAGCTGTGAATGTCTACAGAATTTGGAAGTGAATTTTGACACAAGCCCATGAGAGAGGGGTGAGGACAACATTAATGTGTTGGCATGCCAATTGGACCAGACTGCATGTGTCCAGTGAACATGTGCAAAATGGACAGCTATGTATGGAGCGTAATTTTTGGGGGGGGACAGATCGCCCTTTTTTTTTTTATTTAAGGTGAGAGTGGGATGTTGGGGATGGATAGTAGGTACATTTGGGCAGGTAAGTTGGGTAGGAAAGCAGACAAGACAGAAAAGACAGCAGACAGGTGTGGTATATGACATATGTGGGGGGGTAAACACCTTGGACGGGGAGGGTGATTGGGAATCGGATGCACATGAGCCCCCAAATGGATACAGTGGGACAAAGTTCCCCACCCATGGGCAGTCTCCACTATATCTTCAAAGCTCCGAAGGTGGTTGTGCTGGGGGCTGAGCAGGAGGGGCAGGCTGACCCTCAAGTTGTGCCAGGCAGCCCTCAAGCTGGCACAGATGATCCAAGAACTATGATCGGAGGACACTACACACCAATCTCCGGACCTGACTATGGGTGACGGTCTCCTCTCCACACCGCTCCCGGGTGGGGCGAGCCCCATCCCCTGAGGTGGTTCCACCTGAAGTTGCTGCAGGACAAATGGAAGACGAAGGCCCGGGTTAGGTCCCAGATGTGCTGGGACCTGGTGCTATGGCCACATGAGGCGGGACAGGCAGATCCACTAAGGTCTGCCTTCCCAGACGTGCTACGGTGCTCAGGTTTTAAAAAATATGTTGGTTAGTCATGAACAACCCATTTCAAGATTAGTTATAACAGCATGCATGGGTGTTCCGATTGACCCCATAACACAGTTTTGAAACAGTTACATAGCAAACCGAACACATGCATATATGGAACCACAGTGGGCATTATAATGGCATGCAAGTTACATTGACAGCAACAGGCCACCAATTATAGTATTTGAACAAGGTTCATTAATATTTAAGCAATTTGATATTTGCAGAATAATAAAACACAAATCCCAACAGTAGTTTTGGAGAAAGACATACCCATTATTTATGTGTATACAATGATGCAGATGTTGTGGGGGAGAGAGTGAGATTGCAATTAACAACTGTATAGGCTTCTATTTTTCACAGATATACTGATCAGTACTCTACTCATTACTTCAGGTCTGGCTTCACTTTACATGTACCTATGGCCTGGGGTTGGACAGTGGAAGTGTTGTACACAGTGTATATTAGTAATGCCTTCTTATGGCTACTACAAACATTTCCTTACCTGTTAGACCTGTGGGGGAAATTTCTGTTAACAATACCTGCCTTTTTCTACACATATTCACATATTCAGGGTTACATATGTGACACTGAATGGGGTGTCCTTTACTAATGCTGTGTGCATGTGCTGCTGACATATTTTGCCGGGATTTATATCTGTCACCCTGGTTATTGGCAGAGATGACCACTAGCCATGACAGCATGACAGTTGATGGGCATGCATCTGAAAAAAACACTTGCTGTAGGTTCATAGGTTCATAGGTTGGTACTAGGCTATCGGCACTAGGGTCTATACAAGCCTAGCAATAACAATTCCCTGGATATTTATTACCACAATATTTACTTCCCTGGACCCCTCTCTAGCAGGGTGACTAACATGATCCTCGGGGTGAATTTCCTTTCTCCCATCCAATTGTCAAGGTTCCTTTTGAAGAGGGCTAAGGAGGTGCTCTGCTTAATATGTATGGGCAGTTGATTCCAGAGTATGGGGAGTCTCTGGGTCAGGAACATATCCCTCCAGCATGTTTTGCTCATTGTGATAACAAGGTTAGATCCCAGGGTCTCTGCTGAAAAAGGCCCATTTTTAGCAGAGGCCCTTGGAGAAAAGCTCCACATAGAAAAATTACAGATACATTTAGATATTTAGACACGATCAGTATACACACAAATTACAATAGATATGTTTTTACATTGACATGCAGCACATCAACAGTTACAGTGGAAAAAAACAAATAAGAAAATATTAATTTAAAAATAAAGGTAATTAATAGATTTGTGGTGTGCAGTTGAAATTTGGAACATAGGTAGAATGCATACATAGTACACAGGTACAGTACATACATCATACATTAGCCAGTGTTTGTGAGTAAGAGTGAAACCTGTTATCAAGTAGTTTAGGTTTAGTATGTGTACCTTATCTGCTTTCACTAGTCTGGGAAGCAGTCATGGCACTGCCAACTTTGCTTGAGATGTTGCCTAATGATGTTTTTAAAGGAGGCTTTGGACTATGTGTTTTTATGCTAGTGAGGAGAGAGTTTCATTTTTTTTAGCCACTGAACTACTATATAGTGCGTCTCCAAAGCTATTGTAGCTGTTGGTGACTTCTAGCAGTAGTTTGCTTGATGATCTCTGAGGCCGTTTGGCTGAATGATGTACTAGGATTCTGAGGGCAGGACACTTATTGGGGAGGTAATAGAATGACAGAGGCAGAGCTGATTGTAGGTTAGGAGGTTGGGCAGTTCAAGCCAGTGGAACTATCTCAAAGCAGTACAGTGATGAGTTCTATATGAGCAATTTGCAGCAAAGCAGGTAATTCTGTTATAGCAGGCTTCCATTTTGCTTAGTTCAGTTTTGTTGAGATTATTCAGAATAGGAGATGCATAGAGTAGGGTGGATAGAAGTTGGGAGTGAGCAATGGCTGATCTTGTGTTGTTGGTAAGAAATGGTTTGTTACAGTAGAGAGATTCCAGTTTGGCATGTACTTTTTAAATAGGTAAGTTGAGAATGACTATCAAATTTTAGGTGGGAGTCTATGGTTATTCCCAATAGCTTAGCCTGTGCCACTGGAGCGATTGGAGTAGCATTTGTGGAGTAGATCGTTAATTGACTGTTATCAGTGATTTTGTTAGAACTACTTATAATCATAAGCTGAGTTTTCTTTGGATTGAGGATAAGATGGGCTTTGGTAAGGTTGATTTCAACGTCAGAGAATGCTAGTTGAGTTGTTTGCAGGAGGTTGGCAATGTATTGTGCAGCACAAATGAAGGTAGTATCATCTGCATACTGAATGATAGATACATGCTGTGTGGAGGTATGGAGGTCATTTGTGAAGATTGTGAATAGTAGTGGTCCTAAGATAGAACCCTGTGGGACTCCTACAGTTATGGGCAGCTGAGGAGAGAGAGAATTTTTCTCATTTCACAGCTTGGTACCTGTCAGTTAAGTAGCTTTGGAACCAGGTAAGAGTGGACTTTGATAGGTGATATTGGTTTAGTTTGTTTAGAAAGATTTGGTGCAAGACTGTGTCAAATGCTTTGGACATATCCAGAAAAAGAGTTGACACCTGCAGGCCTTTATTTTTGAGACAGTTTACTGTGTCTGTGAAGCAGAGGAGGGCTGTAGTGGTACTATGGGCAGGTCTGAAACAATGTTGAGTAGGTGACAGGATGTTGCTGTCTAGGAGATATTTTAGCACCTTGGTATGGATGCATTTTTCTAGGATTTTGGCCAGGGGGAGAGTATAGCAATGGGTCTATAGTTATTAAGTTCAGTGGAGGTCCCGCCTTTATGTATGGGTGTAACAGGATATTTTCCAGAGTTTGGGTACATAGTTTTCAACAATTGATCTGTTTATGAGAGTGGAGATTGGGATAGCAATAGCATCTGCTGTGAGTTTCAAGAAACAGCTTGGGAGTAGGTCAGCTGCTGTTGATGAGGTTTTTACTTCGGAGTGCATGCTTTTGATTGAAGTGGTGGAAATTGTTTTGAGGGTAAAGCTTGTATTAGTGTTATTTGTGTTGGGGGGATAGTAAGGTTGGAACTGTCCTGTGATACTAAGGCTAGAATTGAGTTCACAAAGTGGGAGTTGAATTGTGTTTCGATGGGAACTTTAGTGTCAGGGGTGGTTGGTTTGGGGATAACCTTTTGGGTGGATTTTAGTAGCTGCTATACATTTTTCCAAAATTTTGGGGGGTTGTATTGGTATTTAGTTTGTAATGCCATGTAGTAGGATTTTTTGTCCAGCCTAATGCATTTTTTGCACGGTTGTGCAGTTCTTAGTACTTAGTTAGGCTTTGTATTTCTTTGTTTTTTTTTTTTTTTCAGTAAAGCCAGGCAGTGTCTCTGGACTTTGGTTTCTTTACTGAGGAGGGTTTTGTAGAGGTTCTAACCTCGATTTTGCTCAATGGAGTGACAGTGTCTAGGTGTTGTAGAAATGTTTTGTTGAAATATGCTGCAGCCTGGTCAAGTGGGAGGGTTTTTAGGGGGGTGTCCAGTCATAGAGTAAAGTATTGAGGACCTCAGGAGAGACATTTTTTGTGTTTCTAGTGGATTTATAGTTAGTGGTTTTGCATATGCTTGTTCTACTACGTATAAGGT
Source organism: Protopterus annectens (assembly GCF_019279795.1). Lineage (NCBI taxonomy): Eukaryota > Metazoa > Chordata > Ceratodontiformes > Protopteridae > Protopterus > Protopterus annectens. Next base: position 933,661,457 of record NC_056726.1, read on the forward strand.
ATATTATGTTGTGGTCACTTAAGATGTCTGGGAGACTGCCTGTGTGGGGGTACAATGTGGGGTCGTTAGTTAGGACCCAGTCAAGGATGTACTCCCTTTTAGATTTTTTATCACATCTAGTTGGAATTTGGGCTGCTGGTAGTCATGGAGATTTATTAGATTACTTGGTGGTTCTGATATACAGGTGAACCAGTCTAGGTTGAAATCCCGCAGAATAAGGGTTGCTTGTGAGTATGTGGAAGAACACCAGGATAAGAAGCCTTCAAGGCTAGCAGGTGTATTACCAGGTGGAATATGGATCACAACTGTGGTGATGACCTCTTTAGGGTGAATCTGAAGTTGTGAGATAAGTAGGTCCCAATTATTGGGGGATGGGTAGGAGTTTGGTATTTGATGTAAAGTTAAGTTGGACTTATACAGTAATACATATCCTGTTATCTATCAGCTTTCTAAGTGTGTGAGGGCATTTTTTCAGGTGTGTCCCTAATGTATTATTTATTCCCCCCATCATTTGTGCTTTTGTTAACATGCACTGCTGTAAGGGGATATGACATATCTTTGCCTTCATAGGTTCATAGGTTCATAGGTTCATACTAGGCTATCTGCCCGAGGGCATTTATAAGCCTAGCCCATAGTTTTGTGGCTTACGCCACCCCTTTAGTTTGGAGAAACTATGCCCATTATTTTGCTGTGCCTCTGTCGAGCAGTGACACTGAGGTAACCCCTGGGGTGTATCTACGATCTCCCATCCATTGGTCAAGATTCCTCTTGAACAAGGCCAGCGAGGTGCTCTGCCTCACATAAACCGGGATTTTGTTCCACAGCATAGGGAGTCTTTGGGTGATGAATCTATCCCTCCAGCACGTCCTATTAATAACCGTGTCGAGGTTTAAGTCTCCGCCCTTGTGGCTCTGAGGGATCTAGATTTTTGAGATGAAGCATGTTCATCAAATCTGGGTTTGACATGGCCTTGTATGTCAGGCATAGGTCACCTCTGAGCAAGCGGTAAGCAACTGAATATAACTGGAGTTCTTTCAGTCGGGCAGCATAAGACAGATTTTTGAGACCCTTTATCCTTTTGGTGAGGAACTTTTGTGGCCTCTCCAGCTGCTGCAAGTGTCGGGTCAGATACATTCGAATGGGGCATTGTACTCGATCATTGGTCTGATGAGTGATGAGTATAGGGAGACTATGACTTCCCTTGATCTAGATGTGAATCCCTTCATGATAAGGTGGGCAATGTAGAAGGTCTTCCTAACTAATTTAGCAATATGAGTGTCGAATGAAAGGCTACTGTCAACCTGGGTTCCCAGGTCCCTAATAACTTATTCTGTGTTCAGGGGATTGCCACCTATATGGTAGCTAGGGGTAACCTTATTTTTCCCGAAGGGTATGACTATGCATTTCTTGGCATTTAACTTTAGGCCATGGCTCTGGCACCAGTTATCCATTTCTGTGAGACCCTTCTGAAGGATATCTGTGTTGGATGTGTTTTCAACTACGGCGCCCAGTTTGCAGTCATCTGCAAACTTTGTCAGCCATAACCCTCCTGTGTTTGCTTGTACTTCAGAAAAGTAGATGCCAAACAAGAGTGGGCCCAGGACTGAGCCCTGTGGGACACCACTTGTGACAGGCTTTGAGTCTGACATGGCGCCAGCAACTCTGACCCTGTGGGTTCTGTCACTCAGCCAGTTTGCAGCCCATCTTGTAATGTATGGGTTTACATTTAAGTTGATGAGTTTTTCAATGATACCCGAGTGAGGTAATGTATCAAAAGCCTTCGCCAGGTCTAGGTAGGCTGTATGGACTGCCTTTCCCTCGTCAATGGCCTTGGTGACTGTTTCGAAAAGTCAACCAAGTTTAAAAGGCATGATCTGCCTTTGACAAAGCCAAACTGGGTTGGATCCAAAGTCTGCAAGTTCCCTATGTCTTTATTTATGAGATCCATTATGATCCTCTCCATGGCTTTGCAGATAAGGCTTGTCAAGCTAATGGGACGGTAATTTCCAGGGTTGGTGGAGGCACCGCCTTTGTGGAGTGGGACCACAGTCGCTGCGCCACTCCTGGGTAATGTATCCGGAGGTGAGACTAAGATTAAACAGCTGTCCTAACTGTGGGTTTAATTCCTCATTGAGTTCATGGAGCACACAGCCGGGGACACCATCAGGTCCCATGGATGCTGTGTTCTTTGCCTTGGAGAGAGCAGTTCTCACCTGGGCGTTAGAGATGTTTGGGGGCTACAATCATTTGGTATAGATATCTCTCCTTTAGTGGGGAGGTAGAAGTTTGCACTGAACCTGTCAGCCAGTATGTTGGCAATGTCTGTAGGATCAGTAATCTTCACATCATTTTGAACTAATTCTGAGCATATCTGGGAGTTTCCTCCTAGGTTTCTGACATAGCTAAAGAATGCCTTATGGTTGTCTTTAGAGTCCTTAGCTATTTTTTCTCAAAATTAGCTTTGGATGATTTTATGAGAGCTCTTAGCTTTTACTTATAGTGATCAGCGGTGTCTTACCTTTTAAGGATTTTGCTCTATCTTGTAGTAGCTTTCTCCTTTTGTTGTAGAGTTTGTTTATGGCTGGGGTCCACCAGACTGGATGCTTGCCTTTGGTACAAAGAGTCTTTGTTTTGCTTGGGATTGCCTGATCCATGCAGCCTGCAGGTGCTGGTAGAAGGCATTTGTAAGTGATTCAGCGGTTTGAGTAATGTTAACCGCCGGCTCAGGGGCCTTAAAGGAGACCACACTAGTTTTAGAAGTGTGAAGTCGGCTTTCGAGAAGTTCTTTACTGTGGTCTTTTTCATTTCGGGTGGGGGCGGGATGAGGACCTCCAGCGAGATTAGTTTGTGATCAGATCTCACCAGTGAGGGGTATACTTCGGCGTTGAACATTGTGCTCCCATGTTCGTGATGATGAGATCAAGTATGTTTTCTCCTCTTGTGGGGATGGTGACTAGTTGTTCCATGGCATTTGAGTTTATGAATTCCAGGAACTTTTGGGCTAGAGTGTTTGGGCTTGAGTAGTATTCCCAGTCTATATTAGGGTAGTTGAAGTCACCTAGTATGATGGTGTTTGGAGATACATTTATCCCCTCCAGTGTTTTCAGGAAGGCCATATGAGGTTCCTGAGTTTGCGAGGGTGGCCTGTAACATGCTACAAATTGCAGAGCAATCTTGCCTATGGTTAATTGCACCTGGATGGTTTCCGATGCATCATGCGATGCCACCAATCTTGAGGTGTGGGTGTCCTTGATGAATATGGATACCCCTCCTCCTTTCTTGGTATTGTCCGGGTTTTGGGGCCAGAACGCATGATATGAGGTAAAACCTGATAGTGCTGGGGTGCTCTCAGGAGCCTTGAACCAGGTTTCTGTCACAGCACAGACATCGATGTTCTCCATACTGAGAAGGGCCTCGAGTGCGTGCATCTTGAGGTTGAGACTTCTGGCATTGAGCAGCATTACCCTTAGTTTTTTTTTCTTTGTTTTGTTCTAGGGTGCTGTTTTTTCAGATTTCCACCTTTATGTAATTCATGCTAATGCATGACCTGTTCTCCATCAACTTTCTATGTTTATGAGGTCTATATGTGAGTTTTGTCACTTTTGGGGAATTTATCCCCCATTATGTGTGCATTTACACACATTTCCTGCTTTAGCAGGTTGCAGAAGGGTCATACGGCACTTTAGCAATGCAGGGGATGTGTCACAGAACCTGTCACACATCCCCTGCATTGCTTTCCTTTTTCCAATGTTTATTTCAGTGTCTGCAGACACTGAAAAGATCATTTTTTTCATTTCAGTGACAGTGGACATTGAAATACTGACATAATATTAGAGTAATCCTCTAATATTATGCCAGTTCAGCTTAGAAAGTGCCATATGGCACTTTCTGAGTGCAGGGGGAGTGTTTACTGTCCGTGTACTGCTTGGACATGCCTCCTGCATTCGTACACAGTTCGTGTCTGTATAGGAAGTACAGCAGCACACCTTCATGAACTTTCAAGGGGCACTGTTGTTCTAAACAGGCATGAACCACTCTGTGCAAGAATAGTCTTTTTTTACACAGAGATTGTTGAATCTGGGGGCATGTCTTTAAACTGATCCCCAGTAGCTACTGTTTTCCCAGCCCACAGTTGCAGGGTTTTCTCATTAGTCTAAGGGTGTATGGATGTATGAGAGCCACCCAGAGCCCCCCCCACACATACACACATTCATATCATACACAGATAAGTACTGTAAATATATATATATATATATATATATATATATATATATATATATATATATATATATATACATGTGTATATTTACACGAGTTAACTTTTGATGCTTGAGATTCTGAAATATCGAATTTCAGTATATCAAGACCAGAAGAATGAAAGAGCAGTTTGTTGAAACAGCACATTTTTAAAACTGGGAATGTTGAATGTGCAGTATGTATTTCCCGGTGTGTGTGTATAGTGTGCAGTGTCTTTATGACAGTGGTGTGTGAATGTTGAAGATGGTGGTTGGTGTTCTATTATGTTCAAAGATGTAGGTAAATGTGTACTAGTTGAGGATTTAGGGTAGAGATGTCATTTTGTTATATGTTTGGTGTTGTAAGTGCAGTTTAGGGCTGGAGGGTGAGGGTGTGTGTATAGGTGTTGAGTGTGGTGATTGTTTTACATGTGTGATGTGTGTGTAATGGGAGTGTAGGGCTCGTCGAGGTAGGTCTGTTGCTGTTTTTGTGTTAGTGTGA